>NC_141898.1:26945718-27246968 GCF_030686135.1 Camelina sativa | reverse complement strand
CGATTGATGAAACTACACGGACCGGGCCGCTTTAGCGTCCCGGCCACGACGTTGCCCTCGCAAAATTAAAGAGATGAAAAAAAAATTCGACCAAAACAGAGTACCGTAGCAAAAGTTATCGCGTTTTAAAGTTTTGCAAATCCCTTTTTGGATTCAATTTGAGGACGTAGGCTAAGAGAAGCAAGGAAGGGATTAGAACACTGGCTTTTTTTTTTTGGCTTATCACCCTTGTATTTTTTATTAATTACAATTTATCCCAATTCCTAAAAGAACATAACATATAGGGAATTAGAAGAAAGCAGACACGATTTATTTCTTCTTCGTCTACAATGTGTAGAAGACAAGCATCTATGCCGTACGGATGCTCTCTACCTCGGAATTATGCTATTATGCTACTGTAAGTCTTCTCCTACGTTATGTTTATCTCTAGCATCAATGGATTAGGGCGATTTACTTCTCTGCTTTTCATCGTTTCTGGGATTTTTCAATTAACTGCTTTTACCCTACGGATGCATCTCTTTTTGGGCATCGATTACACACCTTTGTTATACATTTTTCAGAGCCTGCAAATTTTTGGGACGAGCGGAGCTTTGTCCACAACCAATCCAGCTCGATTTTGAAGCCTCTGGTTGCTCTCTATCTCGAAATTATGCTACTGTAACTCTTCTCCTTCGTTATGACTTTGTGTAGTTTCAATGGATTAGGGGTGAACAGAATTTATGCTACCCTAATGATACATCTCTCTTTGGGCATCGATTACCAAGCTTTGTTATACAATTTTCAGAGCCTGCAAATTTTGGCGACTAGGACAGCTTTGGCTATGGGATTCCAGCTATTTGTGGCTGTGGATGCTCTCTAAAGACCTCTACTCTTTCTTGACTTAACCAGAAACACAAATGTAAATCTCATGATCGTATAACATGAGAGTAATTTATTTTGGATGCAATTCTCTACTCCTTAGGTAAAGGATATTGCTTCTTCTCTTATTTTCCTTTGTTTCAATATCCGCTAATGAACAACATGTTAGATGTTTAACGCTTATTTTTGCTCTCTTGTTTAACGCTTGTCTCTACTTAAATTTGTTTCATCTTCTCCTTCAGCTCAGGCGGTTGAAAGAAAATGATGAAGCAGCCTTTTTAAACAATAACTCCATCAACATGTTGTGTGTCGAGAGATGAATAAAAATTAAATCATAGTGTCGCTGCTCTCCCCTAAGCTTACTCTGATTTTTTGACAAATAAAATGAGTGACAAATAGAAAACCTGATAACTTAGACTACAACATTTTCATTTGCAGGTTGTTATTTATACTAGTTTGATTGAAGTCATATCTTATGCAATAGAGATACAAAATCCAGACGAGATAGTAGCTATCGTCCAACCTTAAACAATTGTATTTTCGTTCAAAGGTTAGTATTATAACTCTTCCTCGTGCAAGTTTAAGCTCTTCTTTGGTCTCAGTTTGGGTTAGTTACTCAACATCCATGGCACCTAGAATCCCTTTAGAAACTCTGAATTCGTTGCAAAATATAATCTGGATCTTTTTACCTTTACTGTTTCAGAACCAGCAATTATGGATGCAATTCTCTACTCCTTAGGTAAAGGATATTGCTCCTTCCCTTATTTTCCCTAATTAACAACATATGCATTAGAAACAACTCTACATGTTACCACTTGTTTTGTATTGTTGCTTATCTTGTTCAAGGCTTGTCTCTACTATAATATGTTTCTTCTTCTCATTCAGATCACGTGGTTGAAATATAATGATGATGCCACCTTTTAAAACAATAACTCCATCAACTCAGGTACCCAGCTCTGGCTATATATATCTAAAATTGATGGAAGTAAGCTTGAATTCTGTATTGTTTATCTTCAACGCTTGTCTCTAATTCATCGTTTCGCTGCTCTCTCCTAAATAGTTCTTATAAGCTTACTCTGCATTTTGTCTACATATCAAATGAGTGACAATAAGAAATCTGATAACTTACAGATTTTGTTTCTTTTTACCTTTACGGAAATAGACTTCTATTTCAATATCAAAAACACAAGGTATGTTACTTCCTGAAACCATAAACACTTCAATGCTAGTTCTGTGCATCTCCTGATTGGGAATCCGTTACCCGTTATACTTTTTTCAGATCCTGCAAATTTTCGTAATGGTAGGAGCTTTAGCTATGGGATTCTAAGTAGGCGTTTGTACCTGTGGATGCTTTTAAACGACTACTACATGAATATATGGCGCAAGGGATTCCCACTACCTCAGAAGTATGCTTTGGTAACTCATTTCCTTCTGACGTTTTTGTGTAGCTTCTGAATTTGTCTTTAGTTGCAGACTTCTTCAAAAATACCAGAGCTAGCTAGGTTGCGTCATTACGAGTTGTGAATTAGTGACTACAGAGATATTGCATCCCTTCCAATAATATCGTCCTTTCAAATTTAAATGTAGGAACATTAAGCTACGACTTAGGAGTTGATTTACAGATTATGATCAAACTAGCCTTGGTTTCTAATTCTGAAACATTGTGGTTCCACGTCTCATCTTTTTGTTTCACTTGTCCCCTCCAAGTGCATGGCATGTCATGTGTCTGTTCCTGTTTCAATGTGCTCAGTTTTTTCTAATCTGTTTTCCTAAATCTTCTTTACTAATTTGTTTCCTATTTTGTGTATGTCTTTCAACATGCTCAAGACACATACAATATTAAAAAAATTAATATAAACATTTAGCCGCATACACTGTCGGGAAATTTAGTTATTCCTCTATTTGGAAGACATACAATATTTAACAAAAAAATACAATATAAAATATAAATAAGAATGAAAATTAAATGTATGTGGTGTACGCCAGGTTAAAAAAAGAAACATGTAAACAAATGAACACAACAGTTAAGTGATTTTAACTAAAAATTATGTTTCTCTTCTATTTTATATGTGTTAGTGTTTCTTTTTGATTATAATAAGTTTAAGGTTTGGTTTTTACTTTCATTCAGTTTTATTACACTCCACCATCTATTTATATAATTGGCCATACTTAACACACAATAGCCCTGTTCTTTTCTTTGTCGCGCGACATGTTCTGGCGACCAGAAATTACATGGAGGACGCTGGTTTTTTTCTCTTTAACTGTCGCTGGTTTTCCTCCCTTCCTCCATTGTTATAGCTTTTGTTCTTAATAATTGGTGTCACTGGTTTTATTCAGAGTCGCCGTTTTATTAGGGGTCAAGGGTCGATGACACTTGCATCGCTACTTTAAGTTTTTCAGTAGCAGATGTGTCGGTGGATTATTAAAAGAACACAGCCAATATACTTATTTTCATCTTAGAATAATATACGTATTAACCAAATTTATATTCAATATTCAATATACATATCTACCCGCATATACGCCCATAAATGTAACATAAATCTATTGAGAACAAAAAAGATTAAAGTAACTAAATTCTATATAAATAGCAGGTGGAGTGTGTAACCTAAATTCATAAAACTGTCATAAATAAAATTTTACAACATACAACATCAAACATACAACATCAATTAAAATAAAGTTTAGTGATAAATAAAATATAGGTTTGCGGTATACCACGGGTTAAAATCTAGTATTAATTATAAGAAAAAAATAAGAAATTTTAAGTTATATATATATATATATTTTAAACCTGATTTATAGTTAACGCACTCCATTTTGCAATACAATTTTACTGTAGATTTTTATATCATATTGTATTAAAATTAGATTTTCACATCATATTAAAATCAATCATTGTATCAAAGTTATATCTTACTTCATATTTAAAACAATTAAAAATTAGTGAAACATAATTATCAAAGAAAAAACTGAATACTAATATTATCTCATAATTGAAAAACTAACAATATCAAAAATTCATAGACGTTTATTAAGTTTCCTCAAATTTTTATGAATTAAAGGTAAATTTACTTCCAAGAAAATATATATATATATATGCATAATATGTAAATATATGCTCTAATTTACGTAAACATATACATATATATATATATGTTATTTTTTTTTCAAAGTTTGATCTCATAGTTAAATTTTGACAAACAGAAAGAAAGAAAAAAAGAAAATATAATTAATATAGGTCATAAATTGCACATAGCTTTAATAATATAAAGAAGTTTAGTGGTGGTGTATTTGAAAAAACTATTACAACAATTTATTGGTGAATATCTAAAATCTTTTTTCTTTTACTATTATTAAAGATTGATAGTATAATTTTATTAATTATGGTATTATATAAAAAAATTGTATAATTTCCTTATTTTTTTTCTAATAGAATTAGTTATTTCAAATTAGGAAGAGTATTATCTTCTTTGATATACATATAACAATTATCTTTTTATATTTATTAAAATTGTTAAATCTTTTATGTCTTATAATTATCTTATTAATTATAAAATTAGTTGAAACAAAGTTTTTGTATAACACATGGCAAAATCTCTAATCGTTAAAATTGACAAGTGTCACTATAAGTTACTAACTTTGAAAACCAAACTTTATATAATAAGATATACGTGGGTAAATCTATATGCATATATATAAACTTTCTACAGTTTTCTTGTTTAGTGTTAATTTTTTACTATTTTTCAAATTTAACCCAACTGACATAACTTATATTATATTTGATTACCAAAATTACAAATATTTGTTTTGATACTAGAAGATAAAATTTGTTTCATTTTCTAAATCATATTATTTTAAAGTTGAAATGTTAATTTTACAAATATTTGTTTCATTTTCTAAATCAGAAGATAAAATTTGTTTCAGTTTTCTAGTTTAGTGTTAAATTTGTACTATTTTAAAAATTAAACCCAAGTGACATAACTATTGATAACCAAAATAACAAATATATTTTTTGATCCTAGAAGATAAATCTAAAAACATATTATTTGAAAGTTGAAATGTTAATTTTACTCTAATAGAGATTTTGTAGAATATTAGCAAAAATGAAATATTTAAAATTTAGAAAAACAAACTTATTGTAGATGTATTTTAGGAATGTTCTGTTACATATAAAGATTATATAAAAATAACTTAAAATTACTTTAAGTAAATAAGAATCAATTTAACAGACATATTTTGAAAATTGACTTTAAGTAAATAAGAATCAATCAATTTCTTTTTTTTTTTTTTGCGATTTTAAAAATTGTAGGTTTTAGGTAAACCTGACCATGTTTTTAGGCCCTAATGAATGACTTTGGCTATCGAATAATCCTGACCATGTTTTCCATTTTGTTTTTAGGCCCTAATGCATGTCGAGTTTGGGTGGATGTTGTAAAGGTTACAGATGTTGTAGGTTGGAGACTATCTTCTAAGATCAAGTATATGGAAGATGTGCATGAAACCTCTATTGCATGGCCAGAGGATAAAGTGGTACCTGTAGTGTTGAGATTTGGATTCATTTGCTTGTACTTGGGTTTTACATAAGTGGGGAAACAATGTCAACCTAATACAACATATTTTGTCTTCAGAAGTGAATTGAAGTAAATTGATTGTTCTGAATTGATGGAATGAAGTATGTTTATTGCTTCTAAGTTTATGCGGCTATGTTTGAGATTGATCAGTTTAAGACATGCCTTTTGGTTTGGGTTATCGCTTCTGTCGGTTACATGTTCTTTTCTAGAGTTCATATTTTTAATATATTCACATTGTATGCTTTAGATCTTCTATGGAAAACCAATGGTATTTTATAATCTTTTGTTTTTTTTCAATATATCATTTAGAAATCCCAATTAGTAATTGTAGTGCCCCCATCCCGCGATCCTAAAGGGGGGCAATTTGTTTTAAGGAAAATGATAACCGAGTTAAGTTGAGCTGTCGGCCAGCTCGTCTAGCTGATCTAGCTAGTGTATCATCTTGTGTAGCTGACCACCGCTTAGCTAGCTGGTTCCCCAAGTTTGTTGAGCTCCTTCAAAGAGAGGCAACCCATCGAAAAGGGGCGAGGAATGGGTGTGTCCTTTATAAAGGATGGACTCCCAGGCCATTCAACACACCATCATCCATCCATCGTCCGTCTATGCCTAAGAAGAAAATTGGGTGCGGCTCGGCGAGTACATCGATACTCGTCCAAACTAATGCGCATGCTACCTCTCTATCAGCACCAAATTTGACACCCGGAGCTACGACAAGGAGCCAGACAGTAGCAAGGACCGCAAGGAAGAAGTGTCTCATCTTTGTACAAGAATTTGTCCAAGAACAAGAAGCGCTCGATCACGGACCCAACCGACCCGACGGACAGCCAACCAAGGTTCTTCTCTCGGTCTTCACCATTACCCAAGGGTGAAGACCTCGAAGTCATTAGGGAAGTAGTAATCTTTTTCCAACCTTGGGTTTTTCCCAATGGGTTTACCAAGGGAGGTTTTAACGAGGCTATGATCCCTAGTGCAAGGCCATGGCCGAGGACCACTTTGGCCACGTGTCCATTCTATCCTTAATTTAATTTTTGCTTATGATTGTTGTCTTTTAAAACTATTTCCTGGATGTTGCGTTTTGTTTTTATTCCACGTGGGCCCTTGTAATGGCCAGCCTATTTAAGAGCCTAGACTCCATCATGTAAAGGTCAGACTGGTAATAAAAATCAAAGTGTTCTTTATCTCTCGTTTTCAGCGATTGAAACGAAAACCCTAGAAGCTTAACGAACCGGGTTCGTAATCTTCTAACCCAGCCGTATCACAAGGAGAGCCATCCCTCGTGTGTCGCTACCTCACCCCACTTCTACCTCCATTTATCTGAGGGACTAGCGAGTCGAGCATATCCTCGTGAACCTCTTACCACCCGTTCCTATAACTCTTTGGTGTTTTTCATACCCGCGTTCCATTCCACTCGTTGTTTCTCTTCGTCCGCGCCTTTCCTCTGGTTCAAGTTCCGTCCGTACGTTCGTGGTTCACGACTGTGGTCCGGGGTTCATGACTGTGGTCCATAGGCATAGATGGACGATGGATGGATGATGGTATCTTGGAATGAAGGCCATGCCCTCTATTTATAATGTCCTGGACGAAGTCTAGGTCCCAAAAGGCACCTATCCGACAAGACCGTTCGATCGCTCCCGTTCGATCGTGCACATTCGGTCGTGCCTGTCCGGCCATGCATGTTCGGACATGATCGTTCGTCACCGCGTCCCATGACCACCCACGAGCTCCCCTGCTGACCCGCACACTTTCCACCACCGCCGATCTCTCAATCTCTCGGAACCTTCTTCCTGATCCTATACTCATACACTAAAGTTTTTGGTGTGTTTCTCTGTTTTCGATGGTGTGTTGGAAATGAGAGAAATGCCCTCTATATATAGGGTACTGGCTGCGGTTTAGGGCCCAAAAGGCACCCATCGGACGAATCTGTTCGATCGCTCCCGTTGTATCGTGTACGCTCGGCCATACCTGTTCAGTCATGCCTGTTTGGTCACGAGCTACCCAGCTGACATGTACACCGTCCACTACGAGACCATGAACGCTCGAGCCAGACCCAAACACCTCTCGGACGCTCGTATCACTCGCGGGACAACTTGGAGCCAGCATGCCCACGATCACTAAAAGACCCCGACCCAGACGTCCCTGCGTCCGCGGTCACGACTTCAATTTGGCCCCATTCCCGGCCGAATATCCATTGATTCGGTCACTTAGCTTTGGCTCGCGGCCTTGCTTTGTAGACCCCTTTACGCAGCGGAATATAACTTTACCCTTGACCCATCCCTTTTTGCTTAGCCATACAACCAACCAACCCCACAGGCTTGCACATATTAGGGATGGGGACATATAGTCCCTTCAGTTCACAATGAACGGTTGCTCTATCGGCTTCCCGAACCACTCGTGTTCCCGAAGCTTGGCATCAGACGTGCCATTAGTTGACCCAACGGTCATACCATTGAACACCGTCGACTTGTCAGTCTTGGTATCAGAGCTAGGTCCAATCGAACGATCCGACCCCATAATTGAATCGCCGATCGACCAGAGATCCGGGACGATACTTCCGAACGACTTACTGACCACCCAACTGATCAATCCAACCTACGGCTCGTATCGTCGATCCTTTGACCACCCGATCCGACTAGCAATTGAATCACCGGTCAACCCTCGATCGATCCGTCCATGGACGCATATCGTCGATGGCCTTTCGATCGGTCCGACGCTATGATCGAACCGTCGATCATCCTTTGTCTAGTTCGACTCCATGGTCGAACTGTCACTTATCCTACGATCGGTTCGGCCCGATGCCGACCCGTTGCTCGTCTCATCGTACCTTCGATAGAGAGGTAGCATGCGCATCAGTTCGGACGAGTATTGATGTGAGCGCCGATCGGCTCGCGGTACGGACAAAAGGTCACATATTCGGGTCGCTCAGCGTAGAGGCAACTTTCCTTGGGCCAAACTTTGGGGAATGGTTGTAGAGGATAAACAAACGGTGGAAACGAGTTTTGGGCGAAGAACAAACGAGTGGAACACGAGTTAGGACGATGCGGAAGCGATACGGAACGACCGTCGAGAAAGGGGAAGCGGCTAGCGAACCACGTGATGGTTTTGCCAGGAGGAATGGAAACGAGGGTGGATTGAATGACGACACACGAGTGTTGGCTCTACTCGCGATACGGTCGAGCTAGACGATTACGAACCCGGTTCGTGAATCGACTAGAGTTTCTCGATAGTTAGTCCCAGACTAGGTCTAAAGAGAGAAGTGAGACAAGAGGCAAAGATTCACTCTTTGAGAAAACTAATTTCATTCATGTCTGTGTTTTACAATAAAGACAAGGGTTGAAATAGTATGAGGGTTTAGAGGGAGCCTCGGACACGCGGACTCGCTATGGTCCGCACACGTTTTCCCTTGACGTGTTTCCTTTGTTGGAGAACACGTCACCCTCTAAGTGGTTTAAATAGAACCACAAACACGTCATACAACCCTAACGTTACAAAAGAAAGTTCTAGACAAAGTTCAAAATGCAACGCTTAAACAAAGATAGCACGTCTTTTGGCTTTGACACGGGAACCACGTCTTCGGCTTCAAAACAAGGAGTTTTGCGTTAGGACTCGTAGCCTCATTAAAACCTTCTCCAGTAAACCTCGTGGAAAAAACCCGGAGTAAGGAAAAAGAGTACAGGTCATGATCCTAACGACTTGGTCGCCTTCACTCTCGGGTAAGGATGAGGATGAAGGCCGTGCGGTCTCCACTTGAACTACTTTGGCCAGGTCGTCTTCCTGAACAAAGGCTTGCACTAACTGGTTGATCTTCTTTCTTGCGGCCTTAGACGAGCTCTTCGAGCGTGTAGTGGCTCCTGGCGTGATCCTTGGTGCATCGGCTCGATGTTTGTCATTCCTGGTGGCGAGTCCTGTTCTGTGCTCACATCATTCCCTCCCCCTTGAGAAGGTTTTGTCCCCAAAACTTCTTCGTCGTCACCTACGTCAAACGGAACAAGATCAGTAACGTTGAATGATGTAGACGTATTGTATTGTACTCACCTAGCAGTTCAAGGCGGTAGGCGTTGTCGTTGATCTTCTCTATGACTCGGAAAGGTCCGTCTCCACACAGGCTAAGCTTGTCCTTCCTCTTTTGTGTGAACCGCTCCGGCCTTAGGTGCAGCCAAACCCAATCTCATGGCTTGAAAAGCATAGGTTTACGTCCGCGGTTCAGGAATCGTGCATATTGTTCGGTCCTCCTCTGGGAATTGGGGTAGTGCATCAAACATAAGCATAAGTAATGCTTCGGATGGTCTGGTTGGTCGGAGGAAAGGGGGTGCGGCTCAGAAATGGATCGGGAACCGCCAGGTTCGCCGTGAGACAACCGAACTGATGCACATGCTACCTCCCTACCGTTCAGCGTACCATCCGGGGTATCCGAGTACGGACAAATCAGGCGGAGAAAAGTAAACGCGGCTTGGTGGTTGGACAGGGATCGGTACAGACCCCCAATACACCGTCCGAACTGATGCGCGGGATAACTCTCTACCGGCCGATCTCTGTACTGGACGGTTATTAGTACCTAGCGTGCATTGCATGACATGTACAGCAGAAAAGGGAATGTTATTGATGCCTACTTGGTTTCAGGAAAGGAGGGTGATCGCGTGAAAGGAAGTGCTTAGGCGCGGGACTCATGGCCGGGAAGATGAGTGGTGGTGTGAAGGGTAGATAGGATCGATTATACAGCTTCTACTAGCTTATTATGCAAACTCATAAGCTGTATCGAATCCTTTGATTACTTAATGAATATCGAATGTTTACTTACTCTAAGTATTATATCATAAGGATTATGTATGAATCACAGAATGTGCAAACGAACATTGTTTAAAGGAATGGGCCCTAAAATATGACTAAGTAGTGTAATGGGACGGGAGAACCTCTCCGGCCATAGATGGCCGGGGATGGGGTCTTTCAAGTTGGTATCAGAGCATGCTTGATTCTAGGACCGGTAGTGCGGGTTTGGGGCATCACCACTCATCGGCTTCATGGGATCTTGCGGTAGTTGTTCTTACTGTTTGCGGTTTGTTAATTTAGCCGTGACTAATGCATAATTTTGCAGATGGGTAAGAGCAGCAAGGAAAAGAAAAGAAAAGGCAAGGAGGTGGCCGATGGGACCATGGACGCGGAGACTATGGTCGATGCGGACGTAGGGAACACGGACACCCTGATTGCAGCGGACCTGAGGCTGGAGAAAAACAACCGGATAATGATAAGCCGGAGAGTAGCGGAGCTACGGATGTGAATAGGCAACCGAATGTTGTACCATCGTCCCAGGAACAGTGGGAAACGATGAAGGCCATGATGGCACAGCTGGACGTGCTCACAAAGGCGTTGGTACCGGATCCTGTGGTACCAACGGTACGTAGCAAGATTTTTGCGGGGACCATTGGGGTAGGTCCTGGAGATTCTCCGAGAAAGAGAAAGGACTACCTTGATGCACTGGAGCATGTCACGAGGCTAAAAACAAAACATTTCCCGGGTAGTACGGACCCGATTGTGGCTGACGAGTAGAGGACATTGTTGTGCATTTCCTAGAAGAGGAAGCCCATGACTGGTGGGTATCAGTGGAGAAACGTATAGGTGGTCAAGTCCTAACCTATGCGGACTTTGAGATAAAATTCAACAAGAAATTCTTTCCCCCAGAGGCTTGGGACCGACTGGAAAGCGAGTACTCGAACCTGGTACAAGGGGAGATGACGGTACGCGCGTATGACGTTGAGTTCAGTCGCCTTAGGCGCTTTGTGGGAAAGGAAATTGAGGAAGAGAAAGCACAAGTACGTCGCTTTATCCGTGGACTAAGGGTGGACATTCGTAACCATTGCGTGAACGGTGTCTTTAACTCGG
Organism: Camelina sativa; assembly: GCF_030686135.1. Classification (NCBI taxonomy): domain Eukaryota; kingdom Viridiplantae; phylum Streptophyta; class Magnoliopsida; order Brassicales; family Brassicaceae; genus Camelina; species Camelina sativa. The sequence continues at coordinate 27,235,662 of NC_141898.1, read as the reverse complement.
TCATGGAAGTGGTGGAAAGGGCGGCCATGATTGAAGCTGGGATAGAGGAAGAGAAACAACTCAAACGCGAGAAAGTTTCTTCTCGTTCGACTCACCCAGCCAAAACCACCGACCAAAAGAGGAAGTGGGACAAGGTGGATAACGCAAGGTCTGAACCCAAGTATGGGGAGTGCAAGACTTGCGGAAAATACCACAGCGGTTCTTGCTGGAAGGCCGTGGGTGCATGCGGACGCTGTGGAAGTAAGGACTATGAGATCCGAAACTGTCCAAGGATGGACAATGGCAATGGGCCAAGGACCTGCTACTTGTGCGGGAAGGAGGGACATTTTAAGAGGGAATGTCCAAAGCTTGATCAACGGGGAAACCGTGGCGAGGAAACTTTACCGCCACCACCAAAGAGACAGGCTGTTGCACCACGTGTGTATGAGCTGTCTGAGGAAACTGCCGATGGGAACTACAGGGCGATTACTGGTATGTAACGAGAACCCGTTTTAGTTCAATTCGTGCATTACATAGCATCATGGTGCATGTCTATGGGGGATAAGGGTACTTAGCATTCTAGAGGAATGTGTAGGGACCTTAAGTATAGGTGGTGTGGAAATGCACACCTTGTTTGATTCGGGGGCCACACACTGTTTTGTGAGCCCAGAAATGATAGGGAAAGGTGGATTCCAGAGAGAACCAAACACCGAATATGGATTGGTCCGAGCAGCCGGCGGGCAGGTGATGTTCCCGTACGGTGTGGTTCGCGGCATATCGGTCATTGTCAATGGTGTGGATATGCCTACTGACCTAATCATTGTGCCACTCATGAAACATGATGTTATCTTGGGGATGGACTGGTTGGGAAAGTACAAGGCTCACATTGACTGTCACCAAGGGAGAGTAAATTTTGAGGGAAAGGAAGGAACATTGAGATTCCAGGGAATAAGATCAACTTCGGGAAGTTTGATCATCTCAGCAATCCAGGCGGAAAGGATGTTGGAGAAAGGTTGTGAGGCGTACTTAGCCACAATCACAACAAAGGAAGTTGGGGAAAGTAAGGAACTGGATGAGATTCTGGTAGCCAATGAATTTGCCAATGTGTTTGAAGCGGTACGGGGAGTGCCAGCGGATAGATCAGATCCGTTCAACATCGAGCTGGAACCGGGGACGACCCCTATATCTAAAGCGCCTTACCGGATGGCACCGGCAGAAATGGCGGAGTTAAAGAAACAATTGGAAGAATTGTTGGAAAAAGGGTTTATCAGACCAAGTAGTTCACCTTGGGGTGCACCGGTCTTGTTTGTGAAGAAAAAGGATGGTAGCTTTAGGCTATGCATTGATTACCGGGGGCTGAATAGGGTTACGGTGAAGAATAAGTACCCATTGCCCCGGATAGACGAGTTGTTGGATAACCTCCAAGGTGCAAAGTGGTTCTCAAAGATAGACTTGGCCTCGGGGTACCATCAAATTCCGATAGAGCCATCGGACATTCGGAAAACGGCTTTCCGGTCGAGGTACGACCACTTTGAGTTTGTGGTTATGCCGTTCGGATTGACCAATGCACCAGCAGCCTTCATGAAAATGATGAATGGTGTCTTCCGGGAATTCTTGGACGAGTTTGTAATCATTTTCATTGATGACATACTAGTCTACTCGAAGGATTGGGAGACTCCTTGGACACATTTAAGGGCAGTTTTGGTGCAGTTAAGGGAACAAAAGATTTTTCGCAAAATTAAGCAAATGCTCGTTTTGGCAAAAGAGTGTCGGGTTCCTTGGACACATTGTCTCGGACCAAGGAGTGTCCGTGGATCCGGAAAAGATCAAGTCGATAAAGGACTGGCCACGTCCGAGGAATGCCACCGAGATAAGGAGTTTTCTTGGGTTGGCTGGATATTACCGAAGATTCGTCAAAGGCTTTGCGAGTATGACTCAGCCAATGACGCGATTGACGGGGAAAGATACCAAGTTCCTATGGACGGAGGAATGCGAGAAAAGTTTCACGGAGTTAAAGGCAATGCTCACAAGTGCTCTGGTACTGGTGCTGCCGGAAACGGACGAGCCGTACGTAGTGAACACTGACGCCTCTATAACCGGGCTAGGTTGTGTGTTAATGCAAAGGGGCAGTGTAATCGCATATGCTTCAAGGCAACTACGTAAGCACGAGAGGAATTACCCAATGCACGACTTAGAGATGGCCGCGGTGGTGTTCGCGTTGAAGATTTGGCGTTCATATCTCTATGGAGCCAAAGTTCAAATCTTCACCGACCACAAGAGTCTGAAATACATATTCACCCAGCCAGAGTTAAATCTAAGGCAAAGATGGTGGATGGAGTTTGTCGCGGACTATGACTTGGATATTGCCTATCAACCGGGAAAGGCGAATCAAGTCGCAGATGCTTTGAGTAGGAGACGTTTCGATGTGGAAGCTGAGAAAAATCAGGAAGCATTGGTTTATATGCTGGGGACCTTGCATTTAAATGCATTGTCGGGAGAAGTGGAGCCATTGGGCTTAGGGGCAGCTGATCAAGCGGACCTACTTAGTAGAATTCGTTTGGCTCAGGAAAAGGACAAAGAACTAAAGGGTTGGGCGGAGAATAATAAGACTGAGTTCCAAACATCGAACAATGGAACCATTGTGGTGAATGGACGGGTGTGTGTGCCGCAAGGTAAGGAACTAAGGGACGAAATCCTAAGGGAAGCGCACCAGTCTAAGTTCTCAATCCACCCTGGTTCGACCAAGATGTATCGCGATCTGAAACGATACTATCACTAGAAGGGAATGAAAAGAGATTTGGCCGCGTGGGTTGCCAAGTGTAAAACCTGTCAACTCGTTAAGGCCGAGCATCAGGTGCCGAGCGGTTTGGTCCAAAGTCTACCCATGCCGGAATGGAAATGGGATCATGTGACCATGGACTTTGTGACTGGGTTGCCTATGAGCAAGTGGAAACACGATGCGGTCTGGGTAGTGGTTGACAGATTGACCAAATCTGCACACTTCATCGCAATCGCAGAAACAGATGGGGCCGAAGTGATCGCGGTCAGGTACATGGAAGAGATTGTCCGGCTTCACGGGGTACCGGTGAGCATTGTCTCAGACCGTGATACACGGTTTACCTCGCTATTCTGGAAAGCTTTTCAAAAGGCCCTGGGAACAAGGGTGAACTTGAGTACAGCGTACCACCCACAGACGAACGGGCAGTCCGAAAGAACAATTCAGACGCTCGAGGATATGTTGCGAGCATGCGTACTGGATTGGGGTGGAGGCCTGGAAAGTTACTTGAACGTGGTGGAATTCGCATACAATAATAGCTACCAAGCTAGTATCGGAATGTCGCCTTATGAAGCGCTATATGGCCGAGCATGTCGAACGCCTTTGTGCTGGACGCCGGTTGGGGAACAGACGTTATTCGGACCCGGGATTGTGGACAAAACGGCCGACAAGCTAAGGTTCTTAAAAATCAAGTTGAAAGAAGCCCAAAACCGACAGAAAAGTTATGGGGACAAGCGTCGGAAAGAGTTGGAGTTTGAAGTGGGTGACTTGGTGTACCTTAAGGCCATGACCTATAAGGGAAAAGGGCGTTTCACTAAGAGGAAAAAGTTGAGCCCAAGGTACGTTTGTCCGTACAAGGTAATTGAACGGGTAGGTGCGGTGGCGTACAAGCTGGAGTCCAAACTGATGCGCATGCTACCTCTCTATCAAAGGTACCGATCGTAGGATAAGCGATGGTTCAGCGATGGAGCCGAACTGATTGCAGGATTATCGACGGTTCATCGACGATCCGCGTCAACGGATGGATCGATCGAGGGTTGACTGGTGATTCAATCGCTAGTCGGATCGGGTGATCAAAGGATCGACAATACGAGCGATAGGTTGGATTGATTGGTCGGGTGGTCGACAAGTCTGTTAGAATATCGGCCCAGGTCTGTGGTTGATCGGCAATTCGATTATGGGGTCAGATCGTTGATCGGACCTGGCTCTGATACCAACACCGATGAGTTGACCGGGGTATCAATGGTATGACCGATGGCTCATTTAAATGTTACGTCCGATGCCAAGCTTCGAGAACAGGAGTGGTTCGGGAAGCCGATAGAGCAACCGTTCACTGCGAACCGAAGGGACTATATGTCCCCATCCCTAATGTGTGCAAGCCTATGGGGTTGGTTGGTTGTATGGCTAAGCACAAAGGGATGGTCAAGTGTAAAGTTATATTCCGCTGCGTAAAGGGGTCACGAAGGAGGACCGCAAGCCAAAGCAAAGTGACCGAATCTATGGATATTCGGCTGGGAATGGGGCCAAATGGAAGCCGTGACCGCGGATGCTGGGACGTCTGGGTCGGGGTCTTTCAGATACGCAAGATCTCTTATGCCGTGGCCCAATTCACCGACTATGTACTCACATGGTGGGACCGCCTGGTAGCTAAACAGCATCGCAACCATGACCGACTTAGTGGCACTTGGGAAGTCATGAAAGCCGTTATGCGGCATCGCTACGTCCTGCCTCTCTATCACCGCGAGGTCCAAAAGAAGTTTCGGAGACTCACTCAAGGCTTGCGGTCCGTTTAGGAATATTACGAGGAGTTCGAGCACCTAAGCAACCGGCTCTAAGTCGAAGATACCGAGGAGTCCCTCATGGCCCAATTTATTGATGGTCTACAAAATCGAATTGCGCGCAAGGTTGAGCGCCAACCATACCAAGGTTTTGAGGAGCTATTGCATCTTGCAATGCAAATAGAGAGCCAAATCAAGAAGAAGCTCGCATCCACAAGGCGGACCAGAAATCAGGGTGTTCCTAACTGGTCGCCAAACGCATCACTATCCAACCGACCATAAGAGAAGTCTAAAGCGGCCGTTGTCGACTCACATTTCAAACCCAAGGAGCCAACCAAAGACAACCGCCAAGATCCGTGCAAGACGGCCAACGACGTTTCATAGCCGCGATTTTATTTGTTTCAAGTGCCATTATGCTCGTGACTGTCCGAACGCCCATACCATGATCATCACCGAGTCCGGAGAGCTCGAGTCCGAAGGAGAAATGACCAAGATGAAGCGGACATGGAGGAAGCCGTAGCTGAACCTAATGTCGGAGAGCTTATGATGATCCTGAAAGACCCTGATCCGGACGTCCCAGTGTCCGCGGTCACGGCTTCCATTCGGCCGAATATCCTTTGATTTGGTTATATAGCTTTGGCTCGCGGCCATGCTTTATAACCCCTTTACGCAGCGGAATATAACTTGAACCTTGACCCATCCCTTTGTGCTTAGCCATACAACCAACCAACCCCATAGGCTTGCACTTATTAGGGATGGGGACATATAGTCCCTTCTGTGAACGGTTGCCCTACCGGCTTCCCGAACCACTCGTGTTCCCGAATCTTGGCATCGGACGTGCCATTATTTAACCCATCGGTCATACCATTGTACGCCATCGACTTGTCGATTTTGGTATCAGCGCCAGCTCCGATCGAACGATCCGACCCCATAATCGAATCTCCGATTGACCTCCGACCATGCCGATACTTCTGACAGACTCGTCGACCACCCGACCGATCAATCCAACCTACGACTCGTATCCTCGACCCTTGATCACCCGATCTGACTAGCGATTGAATCACCGGTCAACCCTCGATCGATCCATCCAGGGTGATCGAACCGGTGATCATCCTGCGATCGGTTCGTCTCCCCGGACGAACCGCCGCCTATCCTACGATCGGATCGGCCCGATTGCCGAACCGCCGCTCGTCTCATCGTACCTTCGATAGAGAGGTAGCATGCGCATCAGTTCGGACGAGTATACTCGCCGAGCCGCACCCCCTTTTCTTCTTAGGCCTAGATGGACGATGAAAGGATGATGGTGTGTTGGAATGAAGGCCTTGCCCTCTATTTATAGTGCCCTGGACGAAGCCTAGGCTCCAAAAGGCACCTGTCCCTTCATTCGTGCACGTTCGGACATGCCTGTCCGTCCGTGCCTGTCCGGCCATGCCCGTTCGGTCATGCCTGTTCGGTCATGTCGTCCCATGACCGTCCACGAGCTCCCCAGCTGGCCTGGAGACTGTCCAACACCGTCCAGCTGGCCGAGCATAGTCGAGCTGACGATAGCTGGACGCTAACTGGACGCTAGCTTGACGAGCTGATACTAGCTGGCCTAGCTGTCCGCAGCTGGTCCTTAGTTGTCCGCAGCTGGCCAATAGCTGTCCTTAGCTGGCCGATAGCTGTCCGCAGCTGAACTACTTGTTCATCGAGCTTGTTCAGCTCATTCAGCTCGTATTCCAGCTATTTGAGCTAGTAGCTTAGCTACTTAAGCTCATATAGCTATCGATTTCCTTAAAACAAACTGCCCCCCCTTTAGGATCGCGGGACGCGGGCGTTACAGATCCAACACTTCCTCAATGCTAGTCAGGAGCCAGACGACTCCAACTAGCGTGACAACATCTTTCACACGCGATGCACTGTAAGCGGTAAGGATCCTGCACGAATGTAGCTGTAATACCCGTGATCCTGAATAGGATCATAGGCCATGGCTTGGTGCGGGATGGTAGGGCGATCTCGGAGAAGTCGGGGAGGAGCTACTCGTTAGCTCGGTCAATGGGGAAAAACAAGCCAAGTATGGGACAAAGATCGGTCAGCTAAGGACAGCTCTCGGCCAGCTGCAGACAGCTCTCGGACAGCTGCGGACAGTTCCCGGCCTGCTGCGGACAGCTCGACCAGCTAGTGTCAGCTAGACAAGCTGCAAGGGAGCTCAACCCAGCTCGACCCAGCTCGACCCAGCTCGACCAGCTGGATGGTAGTGGACAGTGTACAGGTCAGCTGGGGAGCTCGTGACCAAAAGGGCACGTCCAAATGGACATGGCTGAACGGGTATGGTCGAGCGTACACTAGCGAACAGGAGCGATTGAACGGATTCATCCGAAGGGTGCCTTTTGGGGCCAAAACCGCGGCCCAGGACCCTATATAAAGAGGGCATTTCTCTCATTTGGAACATACATCGCTAACAGGAAAACATACTAAAAATTCGAGTTCGAGTATAAGATAGAGAAGAGGGTTCCAAGATATAAAGTTCGGCGATAAGGCCTAAGGCTTAGAGGTACGGTACATTACTGACCTTATGGTTTACGGGGAACGGGGTATTTGCATCTGCATAAGCATTTATAAAGCTTCGGTTGGTCTAGTTGGTCGGAGGAAAGGGGGTGCGGCTTGGAAGTGGATCGGGTACCACTAGGTTCACCGTGATACGACCAAACTGATGCACATGCTACCTCCTTACCGGTCAGCGTACCACCCGGAGTGTCCATGTACGGACGGCATGGTCGGAGAAAAGTAAACACGGCTCGGCGGCTGGCCCCGAATGTGTACAGATATCTGGGTACACCTTTGAACTGATGCGCGGGATAACTCTCTACCGGCCAACTGCTGTACTGGACTGATATTATGACTTATCATGCATTGCATGACATTGTACGGCCTTGCATGGCCTAAGAGAAATGTTATTTATGGCTACTTGGATTTCAGGAAAGGAGTGTGATCGCGGAAAGGGAAGTGCTTAGGCGCGAGACTCATGGACGGGAAGATGAGTGGTGGTGTTAAGGGTAGCTAGGATCAATTATACAACTTGTACTAGCTTATTATGCAAACTCACGAATTGTATCGACTCCTTTGATTACTTAATGTAATATCAAATGTTTGTTTTACTCTAAGTATTATATCATATAGACTCTATGTAATGTATCACTGTGCGAATGAACATTGTTTAAAGAATGGGCCCTAAAATATGACTAAGTAGCGTAATGGGACGAGAGAACCTCTCCGGCCATAGATGGTCGGGGTCAGGGTCTTTCAAGTTGATATCAGAGCATGCTTGGTTCTAGGACCGGTAGTGTGGGTTTTGGGTATCACACCACTCATCGTCTTAGTGGGATCTCGCGGTAATTGTTCTTACTGTTTGCGGTCTATTTAACTTAGCCATGACTAATGCATAAATTTTGTAGATGGGTAAGAGCAGCAAGGAAAAGAAAAAGAAGGGCAAGGAAGTGGCCAATGAGACCATTGGCGCCGCTGAGACATTAGTCGACGTGGAGCCAAGGAACACGGACACCCATAATCCAACCGGACCTGAGGCTGGAGAGAAACAACCGGATAATGATAAGCCGGAGAGTAGCGGTGCTACGAACGTGAATGGGCAACCAAATGCCGTACCATCATCCCAGGAACAGGGGGAAACGATGAAGGCCATGATGGCACAGCAGGACGTGCTCACAAAGGCGTTAGTACCGGATCCTGTGGTACCAACGGTACATAGCAAGATTGTTACGGGGACCATCGGAGTAAGTCTTGAAGATTCTCCGAGAAACAGAAAGGACCACTTGGATGCGTTGGAGCGTGTCTCAAGACTGAGGACGAAACATTTCCTGGGAAGTATGGATCCAATCGTGGCTGATGAGTGGAGGAGTCGACTTGTAAGAAACTTCAACTCTACTTGCTGCCCGGAGGAGTATCAAAAGGACATTGTCGTCCGTTTCCTTGAAGAGGAAGCACATGACTTGTGGGTATCGGTTGAGAAACGTACATGTGGTCAAGTCCTAACCTATGCAGACTTTGAGAAAGAATTCAACAAGAAATTCTTTCCCCCGAAGGCTTGGGACCGACTGGAAAGTGCGTACTTGAACCTGGTACAAGGGGATATGACGGTACGTGCGTATGATGCTGAATTCAGCCGCCTTAGGCACTTTGTGGGAAAGGAAATCGAGGATGAGAAAGCACAAGTCCGTCACTTTATCCGCGGACTAAGGGTGGACATCCGCAACCATTGCGTGAACAGTGTCTTTAACTCGGTCGTGGAAGTAGTGGAAAGGGCAGCCATGATTGAAGCCCAAAGCTAAGTATGGGGAGTGCAAGACTTGTGGAATGTACCAAAGCGGTTCTTGCTGGAATGCCGTGGCTGCATGCGGTTGTTATGGAGGTAAGGATCATGAGATCCGGAACTGTCCAAGGATGGAAAATGGCAATGGGCAAGGTCCTGCTACTTGTGCAGGAAAGAGGGAGATTTTAGGAGGGAATGTCCGAAGCTTTATGAGGGAAGACAGACCCATCAGCGTGGGAACCGTAGCGAGGAATCCTTACCGCCACCACCAAAGAGACAAGCTGTTGCACCACGCGTGTATGATCTGTCCGAGGAAACTGCCGCTGGGAATTTCAGGGCGATTACTGGTGTGTAACGAGAACCTTTCTAAGTTCAATTTGTGCATTACATAGCATAATAATGCATGTGAATGGGGGATATGGGTACTTAGCATTCTAGATGAATGTGTAGGGACGTTAAGTATAGGCGGTGTGGAAACGCACACCTTGTTTGATTCGGGGGGAACACACTGTTTTGTGAGCCTAGAATTGATAGGGAAAGGTGGGTTCAGACGAGAACCAAGCACTAGATATGGATTGGTCCGAGCAGCCGGCGGGCAGGTGATGTACCCGTACGGTGTAGTTCGCGGCATCTCGGTCATCGTCAATGGTTTTGATATGCCTACTGACCTGATCATTGTTCCACTCATGAAGCACGATGTTATCTTGGGATGGACTGGTTGGGAAAGTACAAGGCTCACATTGGTTGTCACTGAGGGAGAGTAAACTTTGAGGGAAAGGAAGGAACATGGAGATTCCAGGGAATAAGATCAACTTCGTGAAGTTTGATCATCTCGACAATCCAGGCGGAAAGGATGCTGGAGAAAGGTTATGAGGCATACTTAGCCACAATCACAACCAAGGAAGTTGGGGAAAATACGGAACTGGATGATATTCCAATAGCCAACGAATTTGCCGATGTGTTTGAAGCGGTATGGGGAGTGCCGCCGGATAGGTCAGATCCGTTCACCATCGAGCTAGAACCAGGGATGACCCCTATATCTAAAGCGCCTTATCGGATGGTACCGGCAGAAATAAGTACCCATTGCCCCGGATAGATGAGCTGTTGGATAATCTTCGAGGTGCAAAGTGGTTCTCGAAGATAGACTTGGCCTCGGGGTACCATCAAATTCCGATAGAACCATCAGACATTCGGAAAATTGTTTTTCGGACGAGGTACGACCACTTTGAGTTTGTGGTCATGCCGTTCGGACTGACCAATGCACAGACAGCCTTCATGAAGATGATGAATGGTGTGTTCTGAGAGTTCTTAGACGAGTTTGTCATCATCTTTATTGATGACATACTTGTTTACTCGAAGGATTGGGAGGCCCATACTTGTGTTCTGAGAGTATCAGCTCGGTCTGTGGTCGATCGGCGAGTTGATAATGGGGTCGGATTGTTTTATCGGATCAGGCTCTGATACCAAGACCGATGAGTCGATCGAGGTACCAAGGTATGACCGACAGGTCAACTAGTGGCACGTCCGATGCCAAGCTTCGGGAACATGAGTGGTTTGGGAAGCCGATAGCGCAACCGATCACCATGCACTGAAGGGGCTATAAGTCCCCATCCCTAATGTGTGCAAAGCCTGTGAGGTTGGTTGGTTATGGCTATGCACAAAGGGAAGGTAAGGGGTAAAGTTACATTTTGCTGCGTATAATGGTTTACAAGGCTAGGCCACAGGCTAAAGCTAAGTAAACGAATCAATGGATGTTCAGCCGGGAAGGGAAGCCATGACCGCGGACGCTGGGACGTCCGGGTCAGGGTCTTGAAAGACCCCATCCCCGGCCAACTATGGCCGGAGAGGTTCTCCCGTCGCTTTACACTACTTAGTCATATTTTAGGGCCCATTCCTTTAAACAATGTTCGTTTGCACATTCTGTGATTCATAAATAATCCTTATGATATAATACTTAGAGTAATAAATATTCGATATTCGTTAAGTAATCAAAGGATTCGATACAACTTATGAGTTTGCATAATAAGCTAGAACAAGTTGTATAATCGATCCTATCTACCCTTCACACCACCACTCATCTTCCCGGCCATGAGTCCCGCGCCTAAGCACTTCCTTTCCCGCGATCACCCTCCTTTCCTGAAACCAAGTAGGCATCAATAACATTCCCTTTCCCGCTGTACATGTCATGCAATGCACGCTAGGTACTAATAACTGTCCAGTACAGAGATCGGCCGGTAGAGAGTTATCCTGCGCATCAGTTCGAACGGTGTACTGGGGGTCTGTACCGATCCCTGTCCAACCGCCGAGCCGCGTTTACTTTTCTCCGCCCGAATTGTCCGTACTTGGACACCCCGGAGGGTACGCTGATCGGTAGGGAGGTAGCATGCGCATCAGTTCGGTTGGTTCACGGCGAACCTGGCGGTTCCCGATCCACTACCGAGCCGCACCCCCTTTCCTCCGACCAACTGGACCAACCGAAGCATTCCTTATGCTTATGTTTGATGCACTACCCCAATTCCCAGAGCCTATATGGACGGTACTGTACCGTACCTCCGACCCTTATTACCCTTCTCGCCGAACTCTTTATTTCTCGGATCCTTCTTCCTGATCTTTACTCGTACTCTCGAGTTTTTGGTGTATTTTTCAGTATCCGAACGTGTCCTCAGAATGAGAGGATCGCCCCCTTTATATAGGGTCCTGGGCCGCGGTTTTGGCCCCAAAAGGCACCCTTCGGACGAATCCGTTCATTCACTCCTGTTCGCTCATGTACGCTCGCCGTACCCGTTCGGCCATGACCTTTAGGCCGTGCCCTTTCGGTCCCGAGCTCCCAGCTGGTCAGTGAACTGTCCACTGTCGTCCAGCTGGTCGAGCTGGGTCGAGCTGGGTCGAGCTTCCTGGCAGCTGGACGAGCTGACACTAGCTGGCCGAGCTGACCGCAGCTGGCCTCAAGCTATCCAGAGCTGGCCGAGAGCTGTCCGGAGCTGGCCCGGAGCTGTCCGGACCTGGCCCGAAGCTGTCCGGAGCTGACCAATACTTGTCCCATACTTGGCTCGTTTTCTCCCCTTGACCGAGCTAACGAGTAGCTCTTCCCCGACTTGTCCGAGATCACCCTTCCATCCCGGACCAAGCCATGGCCTACGATCCTATTCAGGATCGCGGGCGTTACAAGTCTCCCCCCCTTGAAGGGGATTCGTCCCCGAATCCGGATCAAGTTGATCTTCACTCATCTCCTTGAACCACTTAGGAAAATCGGCCTTCATCTTGTTTTCAGTTTCCCAAGTAGCTTCTTCCCGTCCGCTGCAGTTCCACAAGATTTTTACCATGTTCATCTTCTTCCTGCGCATTTCCTTTACCATTCGATCAATGATCCGAATAGGTGTCGCTTCCACGGTCAAGTTCTCTTGCAACTCGGCCGGAACATCTTCGACCACTTCATCCTCTTCTCTTAGGCATTTCCGAAGTTGAGATACATGGAACACCTTGTGGAAAGCGTCTAACTTTGGTGGTAACTCCAGCTTGTACGCCACCGTACCTACCCGTTCAAGTACCTTGTACGGACCAACGTACCTTGGGCTCAACTTTTTCCTCTTAGTGAAACGCCCTTTTCCCTTATAGGTCATGGCCTTAAGGTACACCAAGTCACCCACTTCAAACTCCAACTGTTTCCGACGCTTGTCCCCATAACTTTTCTGTCGGTTTTGGGCTTCTTTCAACTTGATTTTTAAGAACCTTAGCTTGTCGGCCGTTTCGTCCACAATCCCGGGTCCGAATAACGTCCGTTCCCCAACCGGCGTCCAGCACAAAGGCGTTCGACATGCTCGGCCATATAGTGCTTCATAAGGTGACATTCCGATACTAGCTTGGTAGCTATTGTTGTATGCGAATTCCACCAAGTTCAAGTAACTTTCCCAGCCTCCACCCCAATCCAGTACGCATGCTCGCAACATATCCTCAAGCGTCTGAATTGTTCTTTCGGATTGCCCGTCCGTCTGTGGGTGGTACGCTGTACTCAAGTTCACCCTTGTTCCCAGGGCCTTTTGAAAAGCTTTCCAGAATAGCGAGGTAAACCGTGTATCACGGTCTGAGACAATGCTCACCGGTACCCCGTGAAGCCGGACAATCTCTTCCATGTACCTGGCCGCGATCACTTCGGCCCCATCCGTTTCCGCGATTGCGATGAAGTGTGCAGATTTGGTCAATCTGTCAACCACTACCCAGACTGCATCGTGTTTCCACTTGCTCATAGGCAACCCAGTCACGAAGTCCATGGTCACATGATCCCATTTCCATTCCGGCATGGGTAGACTTTGGACCAAACCGCTCGGTACCTGATGCTCGGCCTTAACGAGTTGACAGGTTTTACACTTAGCAACCCACGCGGCCACATCTCTTTTCATTCCCTTCCAGTGATAGTATCGTTTCAGATCGCGATACATCTTGGTCGAACCGGGGTGGATTGAGAACTTAGACTGGTGCGCTTCCCTTAGGATTTCGTCCCTTAGTTCCTTACTTTGCGGCACACACACCCGTCCATTCACCACAATGGTTCCATTGTTCGATGTTTGGAACTCAGTCTTATTATTCTCCGCCCAACCCTTTAGTTCCTTGTCCTTTTCCTGAGCCAAACGAATTCTACTAAGTAGGTCCGCTTGATCAGCTGCCCCTAAGCCCAATGGCTCCACTTCTCCCGACAATGCATTTAGATGCAAGGTCCCCAGCATATTAACCTATGCTTCCTGATTTTTCTCAACTTCCACATCGAAGCGTCTCCTACTCAAAGCATCGGCGACTTGATTCGCCTTTCCCGGTTGATAGGCAATATCCAAGTCATAGTCCGCGACAAACTCCATCCACCGTCTTTGCCTTAGATTTAACTCTGGCTGGGTGAATATGTATTTCAGACTCTTGTGGTCGGTGAAGATTTGAACCTTGGCTCCATAGAGATATGAACGCCAAATCTTCAATGCGAACACCACCGCGGCCATCTTTAAGTCGTGCGTTGGGTAATTCCTCTCGTGCTTACGCAGTTGCCTTGAAGCATATGCGATTACACTGCCCCTTTGCATTAACACACAACCTAGCCCGGTTATAGAGGCGTTAGTGTACACTATGTACGGCTCGTCCGTTTCCGGCAACACCAGTACCGGAGCACTTGTGAGCATCGCCTTTAACTCCGCGAAACTTTTCTCGCATTCCTCCGTCCATAGGAACTTGGTATCTTTCCCCGTCAATCGCGTCATTGGCTGAGTCATACCCGCAAAGCCTTTGACGAATCTTCGGTAATATCCCGCCAACCCAAGAAAGCTCCTTATCTCGGTGGCATTCCTCGGACGTGGCCAGTCCTTTATCGACTTGATCTTTTCCGGATCCACGGACACTCCTTGGTCCGAGACAATGTGTCCAAGGAACCCGACACTCTTTTGCCAAAACGAGCATTTGCTTAATTTCGCGAAAAGCTTTTGTTCCCTTAACCGCACCAAAACTGCCCTTAAATGATTCTGATGAGTCTCCCAATCCTTCGAGTAGACAAGTATGTCATCAATGAAAATGATTACAAACTCGTCCAAGAATTCCCGGAAGACACCATTCATCATCTTCATGAAGGCTGCCGGTGCATTGGTCAATCCGAACGGCATAACCACAAACTCAAAGTGGCCGTACCTCGTCCGGAAAGCCGTTTTCCGAATGTCCGATGGCTCTATCGGAATTTGATGGTACCCCGAGGCCAAGTCTATCTTTGAGAACCACTTTGCACTTCAGAGGTTATCCAACAACTCGTCTATCCGGGGCAATGGGTACTTATTCTTCACCGTAACCCTATTCAGCCCCCGGTAATCAATACATAGCCTAAAGCTACCATCCTTTTTCTTCACAAACAAGACCGGTGCACCCCAAGGTGAACTACTTGGTCTGATAAACCCTTTTTCCAACAATTCTTCCAATTGTTTCTTTAACTCCGCCATTTCTGCCGGTGCCATCCGGTAAGGCGCTTTAGATATAGGGGTCGTCCCCGGTTCCAGCTCGATGGTGAACGGATCTGATCTATCCGGCGGCACTCCCCGTACCGCTTCAAACACATTGGCAAATTCATTGGCTACCGGAATCTCATCCAGTTCCTTATTTTCCCCAACTTCCTTTGTTGTGATTGTGGCTAAGTACGCCTCACAACCTTTCTCCAGCATCCTTTCCGCCTGGATTGCTGAGATGATCAAACTTCCCGAAGTTGATCTTATTCCCTGGAATCTCAATGTTCCTTCCTTTCCCTCAAAATTTACTCTCCCTCGGTGACAGTCAAGGTGAGCCTTGTACTTTCCCAACCAGTCCATCCCCAAGATAACATCATGTTTCATGAGTGGCACAATGATTAGGTCAGTAGGCATATCCACACCATTGACAATGACCGAGATGCCAAACTACACCGTACGGGAACATCACCTGCCCGCCGGCTGCTCGGACCATTCCATATTCGGTGTTTGGTTCTCTCTGGAACCCACCTTTTCCTATCATTTCTGGGCTCACAAAACAGTGTGTGGCCCCCGAATCAAACAAGGTGTGCGTTTCCACACCTCCTATACTTAAGGTCCCTACACATTCCTCTAGAATGCTAAGTACCCTTATCCCCATAGACATGCACCATGATGCTATGTAATGCACGAATTGAACTAGAAAGGGTTCTCGTTGCATACCAGTAATCGCCCTGTAGTTCCCATCGGCAGTTTCCTCAGACAGCTCATACACGCGTGGTGCAACAGCCTGTCTCTTTGGTGGTGGCGGTAAAGATTCCTCGCCACGGTTTCCCCGTTGATCAAGCTTTGGACATTCCCTTTTAAAATGTCCCTCCTTCCCGCACAAGTAGCAGGTCCTTGGCCCATTGCCATTGTCCATCCTTGGACAGTTTCGGATCTCATGGTCCTTACTTCCACAGCGTCCGCATGCACCCACGGTCTTCCAGAAAGAACCGCTGTGGTACTTTTCGTAAGTCTTGCACTCCCCATACCTGGGTTCAGACCTTGCGTTATCCACCTTGTCCCACTTCCTCTTTCGGTCGGTGGTTTTGGCTGGGTGAGTCGAACGAGAAGAAACTTTCTCGCGTTTGAGCTGTTTCTCTTCCTCTATCCCAGCTTCGATCATAGCCGCCCTTTCCACCACTTCCACGACCGAGTTAAAGACACCGTTCACGCAATGGTTGCGGATGTCTACCCTTAGTCCACGGATAAAGCGACGTACTTGTGCTTTCTCATCCTCAATTTCCTTTCCCACAAAGCGCCTAAGGCGACTGAACTCAACGTCATACGCGCGTACCGTCATCTCCCCTTGTACCAGGTTCAGGTACTTGCTTTCCAGTCGATCCCAAGCCTCCGGGGGAAAGAATTTCTTGTTGAATTCTATCTTGAAGTCCGCATAGGTTAGGACTTGACCACCTGTACGTTTCTCCACTGATACCCACCAGTCATGGGCTTCCTCTTCCAGGAAATGGACAGCAATGTCCTTTTGATACTCCTCCGGGCAGCGAGTGGAGTTGAAATTTCTTACGAGTCGACTCCTCCACTCGTCAGCCACAATCGGGTCCGTACTACCCGAGAAATGTTTTGTCTTTAGCCTTGTGACATGCTCCAGTGCATCAAGGTAGTCCTTTCTCTTTCTCGGAGAATCTCCAGGACCTACCCCAATGGTCCCCGCAACAATCTTGCTACGTACCGTTGGTACCACAGGATCCGGTACCAACGCCTTTGTGAGCACGTCCAGCTGTGCCATCATGGCCTTCATCGTTTCCCACTGTTCCTGGGACGATGGTACAACATTCGGTTGCCTATTCACGTCCGTAGCTCCGCTACTCTCCGGCTTATCATTATCCGGTTGTTTTTCTCCAGCCTCAGGTCCGACTGCAATCAGGGTGTCCGTGTTCCCTACGTCCGCATCGACCATAGTCTCCGCGTCCTTGGTCCCATCGACCATAGTCTCCGCGTCCATGGTCCCATCGGCCACCTCCTTGCCTTTTCTTTTCTTTTCCTTGCTGCTCTTACCCATCTGCAAAATTATGCATTAGTCACGGCTAAATTAACAAACCGCAAACAGTAAGAACAACTACCGCGAGATCCCATGAAGCCGATGAGTGGTGATGCCCCAAACCCGCACTACCGGTCCTAGAACCAAGCATGCTCTGATACCAACTTGAAAGACCCCATCCCCGGCCAACTATGGCCGGAGAGGTTCTCCCGTCGCTTTACACTACTTAGTCATATTTTAGGGCCCATTCCTTTAAACAATGTTCGTTTGCACATTCTGTGATTCATAAATAATCCTTATGATATAATACTTAGAGTAATAAATATTCGATATTCGTTAAGTAATCAAAGGATTCGATACAACTTATGAGTTTGCATAATAAGCTAGAACAAGTTGTATAATCGATCCTATCTACCCTTCACACCACCACTCATCTTCCCGGCCATGAGTCCCGCGCCTAAGCACTTCCTTTCCCGCGATCACCCTCCTTTCCTGAAACCAAGTAGGCATCAATAACATTCCCTTTCCCGCTGTACATGTCATGCAATGCACGCTAGGTACTAATAACTGTCCAGTACAGAGATCGGCCGGTAGAGAGTTATCCCGCGCATCAGTTCGAACGGTGTACTGGGGGTCTGTACCGATCCCTGTCCAACCGCCGAGCCGCGTTTACTTTTCTCCGTCCGAATTGTCCGTACTTGGACACCCCGGAGGGTACGCTGATCGGTAGGGAGGTAGCATGCGCATCAGTTCGGTTGGTTCACGGCGAACCTGGCGGTTCCCGATCCACTACCGAGCCGCACCCCCTTTCCTCCGACCAACTGGACCAACCGAAGCATTCCTTTTGCTTATGTTTGATGCACTACCCCAATTCCCAGAGCCTATATGGACGGTACTGTACCGTACCTCCGACCCTTATTACCCTTCTCGCCGAACTCTTTATTTCTCGGATCCTTCTTCCTGATCTTTACTCGTACTCTCGAGTTTTTGGTGTATTTTTCAGTATCCGAACGTGTCCTCAGAATGAGAGGATCGCCCCCTTTATATAGGGTCCTGGGCCGCGGTTTTGGCCCCAAAAGGCACCCTTCGGACGAATCCGTTCATTCACTCCTGTTCGCTCATGTACGCTCGCCGTACCCGTTCGGCCATGACCTTTAGGCCGTGCCCTTTCGGTCCCGAGCTCCCAGCTGGTCAGTGAACTGTCCACTGTCGTCCAGCTGGTCGAGCTGGGTCGAGCTGGGTCGAGCTTCCTGGCAGCTGGACGAGCTGACACTAGCTGGCCGAGCTGACCGCAGCTGGCCTCAAGCTATCCAGAGCTGGCCGAGAGCTGTCCGGAGCTGGCCCGGAGCTGTCCGGACCTGGCCCGAAGCTGTCCGGAGCTGACCAATACTTGTCCCATACTTGGCTCGTTTTCTCCCCTTGACCGAGCTAACGAGTAGCTCTTCCCCGACTTGTCCGAGATCACCCTTCCATCCTGGACCAAGCCATGGCCTACGATCCTATTCAGGATCGCGGGCGTTACAGGTCTTTCATGTGGTTTCCGTAAGTTGTGGTGGTTACCCTAGGGTGTGGTTCCCTAGGATGTTCTATGGACGTGGCCAGTCCTTTATCAACTTGATATTTTCCGGATCCCAGACACTCCTTGTCCGAGACAATGTGTCCAAGGAAACCAACACTCCTTTGCCAAAACGAGCATTTTCTTAACTTTGTGAAAAGCTTACGCTCTCTTACCGCTCCAAGACTGCCCTCAAGTGATTCTGATGGGTTTCCCAATCGTTCGAATAAACTACTATGTCATCAATGAAGATGATGACAAACTCGTCTAAGAATTCTCGAAATACACCATTCATCATCTTAAAGAAGGCTGCTGGTGCGTTTTTCAATCCGAATGGCAAGACCACAAACTAAAAGTGGTCGTACCTTGTTTGAAAAGCCGTTTTCTGAATGTCCGTTGGGTCTATTGGAATTAGATGAAACCCCGCGGCCAAGTCTATCTTCGAGAACCACTTTGTACCTCGAAGATTATCCAACAATACATCTATCCGGGGTAATGGGTACTTATTTTTCACTGTAACCCTATTCAGCCCCTGGTAATCAATGCATAGCCAGAAGCTACCATCCTTTTTCTTTTCGAATAAGACCGGTGCACCCCATGGTGAACTACTTGGTCTGATAAACCCTTTCTCCAACAATTGTCCCAATTTTTTTTTTAACTCCGCCATTTATGCTGGTGCCATCTGGTAAGGCACTTTTGATATAGGGTTCGTACCTGGTTCTAGCTCGATGGTAAATGGATCTGACTTATCTGGCCGCACTCCCCGTACCACTTCAATCACATCAGCAAACTCACTTTCTATCGGAATATCTTTCAACTACGCATTTTCCCCAACTTATGTTGTTATTATTGAGGCTAAGTACGCCTTACATCCTTTCTCCAGCATCGTTTCCGCTTGGATTGCCGAGATAACCAAACTTCCTGAAGTTGATCTTATTCCTTGGAATCTCAATGTTCCTTCTTTCCTTTCAAAGTTTACTCGCCCTCGATGACAATCAATGTGAGCCTTGTACTTTCCAAACCAGTCCATCCCCAAGATAACATCGTGTTTCATGAGTGGAACAATGATCAGATAAGTAGGCATATCAACACCATTGACGATAACCAAGATTCCCCGAACCATACCGGACGGGTACATTGCCTGCCCGCTGGCTGCTCGGACCATTCCATATCTAGTGTTTGGTACCTTACTGAACCCACCTTCCCTATCATTTCAGGGCTCACCAAACAATGTGTCGCCCCCAATCAAACAAGGTGTGCGTTTCCACACCACCTAAACTTAAGGTCCCTACGAATTCCTCTAGAATGCTAAGTATCCATATCCCCCTTTCACATGCATTATGATGCTATGTAATGCAAGAACTGAACTTAGAAAGGTTCTCGTAACATACCAGTAATTGCCCTGAAATCCCCAGCAGCAGTTTCCTCAGACAGCTCGTACACGCATGGTGCGACAGCCTGTCTCTTTGGTGGTGGCGGTAAAGAATCCTCGCCACGGAACCCACGTTGGTGGGTCAGTCTTCACACGTCAAGCTTCGGACATTCCCTCCTAAAATGTCCCTCTTTTCCGCACATATAGCAAGTCCCTGGCCCATCGCCATTTTCCAACCTTAGACAGTTCTGGATCGCATGATCCTTGCTCCAGCAGCAACCACATGCACCTACAGCCTTCCAGCAAGAACCACTATGGTGCTTTCCGCAATTCCTACACTCTCCATACTTAGCGTCGGACCTTGCGTTGTCCACCTTATGCAATTTTCTCTTCCTGTCCGTGGTTTTGGCTGGGTGGGTCGAACGCAAAGAAACCCTCTCGTGCCTAAGTTGTTTCTCTTCCTCCATACCAACTTCGATCATTGCTTCCCTTTCCACCAATTCAACGACCGTGTTAAAGACACCGGTCAAGCAATGGTTGCAGATTGCCACCCTTAGTCCTTGGATAAAAGGACGGACTTGTGCTTTCTCATCCTCGATATCCTTTCCAACATAGCGCCTAAAGCGGCTAAATTCAACATAATATGCACGCACCGTCATATCCCCTTGTACCAGGTTTAGGTACGCACTTTCCAGTCGGTCCCATGCCTCCGCTGGAAACAATTTCCTTTTGAATTCCGCCTCAAAGTCCGCAAAGGTTAGGACTTGACCACCTTTCCGTTTCTCAACCGTCAACTACCAGTTATGTGCTTCCTCTTCAAGGAAATGGACGGTAATGTCATTTTGATACTCCTCCGGGTAGCGAGTGGAATTAAAATTTCTCACAAGTCGACTCCTCCACTCGTCAGCCGATTGAATCCGAACTCCCTGGGAAATGATTTGTCCTCAGTCTAGAGACATGCTCCAACACATCCAAGTAGTCCCTTCTCTTTGTCGGAGAATCCTCATGACTACTTCAGTGGTCTCTGTAACAATCTTGCTACGCACCGCTAGTACCACAGGATCCAGTACCAAGGCCTTTGTGAGCACGTCCAACTGTGCCATCATTGCCTTCATCGTATGCCATTGTTCCTGGGACGATGGTACTGCATTTGGTTGCCCATTTACATCGGTGGCACCACTACTTTCCAGAATATCATTATCAGGTTGCTTCTCTCCAGCCACAGGTCCAGCTGGTTTCTGGGCGTCCATGTTTCCTGCCCCCGCGTTGACTACTGTCTCTGTGGCGTCAATGGTCTCATCGGCCAGCCCCTTGTCCTTCTTCTTCTTTTCCTTGTTCTCTTACCCATCTGCAAAACTCATGCATTTTAGTCATGGTTAAGTTAAATAAACCGCTAACGGTAAGAACATCTACCGCGAGATCCCATTAAGCCGATGAATGGTGATACCCAAAACCCGCACTACCAGTCCTAGAACCAAGCCTGCTCTGATACCAACTTGAAAGACCCCGACCCCAAACATTCTACTGCCGGTGAGGTTCTCTCGTCCTTTACTTGCTACTTAGTCATATTCTATGGTCCATTCTTTAATATAGTTCATTCGCATATTCTGAGATTCAATACGTAGTGTCTATAAGATATAAATTAGAGTAAAGCAAACACTCATATATTGTATTAAATAATCAAAGGATTCGATACAACTTATGAGTTTGCATATAAGCTAGTACAAGCTGTATAATCGATCATAGCTACCCTTACACCACCACTCATCTTCTCGGCCATGAGTCTTGCGCCTAAGCAGTTCCTTTTCCATGATCACTCTCCGTTACTGAAATCCAAGTAGCCATCAATAACATTTCCCTTAGGTCGTACAATGTCATGCAATGCACGCTAAGCTATAATATCCGCCCAGTACAGTAGTTGGCCGGTAGAGAGTTATCATGCGCATCAGTTTGACGGTGTATTGAGGTATCTGTACAGATCCCCAGTCCAACCGCCGAGCCGCGTTTACTTTTTTCCCTTTCCTCCGACCAACAGGACCAACCGAAGCATTATAAATGCTTATGTAGATGCAACTACCCTGTCCCTCAAAACCCATAAGGTTGGTACTGTACCGTACCTCCGACCCTCAACCTTACTCGCCGAACTCTCAGTCTTGGAAACCTTCTTCTCTATTGTGTACTCGTTCTTTCTCGAGTTTTTGTTATGTTTTCTGTTTCCGATGGTGTGTTTGGAATGAAGGCCATGCATCTATATATAGGGTTCTGGCTGAATTCTAGGCCCCAAAAGGTACCTATCTATCAAGTAGGTTGAGCTCCTTGGCAGCTGGCCGAAGTCTAGGCCCCAAAAGGTACCTATCCATCAAGCTGGGTTGAGCTCCTTGGCAGCTGGCCGAGCTACGGGTAGCTGACTGGCAGCTGGGTTGCTGACGCTAGCTGGTCGAGCTGACACTAGCTGGACAACAGCTGGTCGGCAGCTGGTCAAACTGTACGTAGCTGGTCGAGAGCTGGTCATGTTGTCCCTAGCTAGTTGAGAGCTGTCCATGATGGCTGATCTCTATTCCCGTACTTGGCTCGGTTTCTCCCACTGTCCGAGCTAATGAGCAGCTCCTACTAGACTTGTCTGAGACTTCCCTGCCATTCTCGGACCAAGTCACGGCCTACGATCCTATGCAGGATCGCAACATTACATCTACCAAGTTATTAACCTTGCCCAAGGTTCATTTGTTTTACCTTGATTAAAAGCAGTTTTAAGTTTGTGTTTGCTTTGTTTTGAGTTTGCTTTGTTTGCTTTCTTTAAACTAGCTTGTTAGTTAAGTTGTTTCATAAAACAATCATTTGTTACGTTTAGATTGAGGATATTTATGTATTCTTAGTGTTTGAATCTTTGCAAATTTGTGGTTCGATATTAAATGAATAGAGATAAGTACTACATCAATTTGGCATTGTTGCCCATTTGCAATAGATTTCACCATTAGGATTTAATCTTTGCTTGAGCCTAAACATTTTCTTTACATTATTACTTACTTGGTTTGCTTTGGTGTTTTGGATTCTCTTTTGCAAGGTGTATGAACTTGAGAAGTCAAGGCTAAGCCAATTTAGTTGAGTGTGTTGAAGACATTTGCCGTTTTGAATGAGAGAATCGCTGGCTAGCATGACAAGATATGGAGAAAAACCCTCCTCCTGTTGATGGTCATAATGGAAATGACCAGCCCAATGTTGAAAAAGCTCATATCCATCCTCCAAGACAACCAAGAGTCACTGGCACCTTTGATGAACCGAACATTCATGGGCACTGCATGGGGACTAGAGCACCGCTTGTTGAGAACAATAACTATAAGATCAAGTCAAGTCTTATCAACATGGTGCAAAGCTCAAAGTTCCATGGCTTACCTATGGAAGACCCTCTTGACCACTTGGATCAGTTTGATATGATGTGCGGAACAATCAAAATCAATTGTATCTCTAAAGATGCATTCAAACTCTGCCTCTTTCCATTTTCTCTTGGAGACCGAGCTAGAACTCTGGAGAAGAACCTACCAGTGGGATGAGTCACCTCTTGGGATCAATGCAAGAGAGCTTTCCTATCCTAGTTCTTCTCTCCTACAAGAACAAAAGGCTAAGAAATGAAATATCAAGCTTTGCTCAAAAGGGAAATGAGAGTTTTAGTGAAGCATGAGAGAGATTCAAGAGCTATATTATTCAATGTTCTCATCATGGTTTCTCTAAAGAATCTATTCTAAGTACAGTACACAAAGGGGTACTCCCAAAGATAAGAATGTTGGTTGATACAGCAAGTAATGGTGATTTCCTATGTTGTTGTTGGTATGACCTTAGTGGAGAATCTTGATCAAAGTGATGGAAATTATTGGGAGGATTATGATATAACTCCAAGGGATCATTCTGATATTAATGAGTAGCACGACAAGGAGATCAAAGGCATTGAATGACAAGATGGATAAGATGATTCTTGCTCTACTTCGCCAACTACTAGAAGGTCAAGGAAGAAGTGCTATTGAGTTGGCCACTCAAAAATGAAAGCTATGCACACCAAGGTTGATGAGGTGTATAGAGTGTTAAATGCTAAGATTGAGAGGTTGCAAACACAGGTCCATGGAAAATCTTCCTCTTCTACAAAGTGGCCAATGGGTTCATTGCCGGGAAAACCAGAACCAAACCCAAAAGAGTATATTAATGCCGTCACACTTAGAAGTTGTAAGACTCAGCCTACTCAAGAGATCAATAGGTACATTGAGCCTAAGGGAGGGGAGGTAGTGGTTGAGAATGAAGATGAAGATGAGTTGATAGAAAAAGATTGTGGTAAAGACATAGAAGCTGAAAAGGTTGTGGTTGACAAAGGGAAGATAAAATGGTTGAGGAACCAAAGAAAGATAAGACCATTGATGAAGCTCCCAAGAAGAGTAAAGATATTGCCAAGGAGACTCTATTTGTGCCTCCACCCTATGAGCGAAGTGGACAAGTATAGAGCTATGTTTGATGCACAAATGAAAGATGTTGCTATTATAATGTTAATTTGTGACGGTCCTTCGGGATGAGTGGTTTTTGTGATGGTCCTTCGGGATGTGTGGTCTGGGTAGCGGTCCTTGTTAGGACAATTACTTGGCATTGGTTGCGGTCTTGTTTAAGACATTTGTTAGGTATTGGTGGCAGTCTATTTAGACATTTGTTGGCCTTTGTGGCGGTCCTATATAGGACATTTGTTAGCCTTAGTGGCGGCTATTTTGGTATGTTGATGACCATTGTGTCGTCATGACATTGTGATTAGAGGATATGTGGTTGGTAGGACATTGTGATGTTTTATGCAAGCTACATGAGGGAAACCTGGTTAGGAGATAGGACTCATACGTGTTCAGAATTATTTGCTCTATGAAAAATTGGTCCTTAACGACTCTTTGGGGAATCTTTTGTTCTCCTAGTATTGTCATATACAGAGACTTTGTGACTTGAGAGTGTGGCTGGTATATCGACTTTGGATGACGATCCAGAGGCGCACTGTAGGATGGAAACCCAAGAAAAGAATATTGGACTTCCCTTATATTTTATGGCATGTGGCTTAGGCCCGATGAAGAGCCAATACTAATGGCATGCAGGCTAAGGCTTGGTGAGAAGCCAATAAAAACGCAAGGTTGAAACTTATGAGTAAAGGAAAGTCCAAAATTCGAGAGCAAATAGTGCTTGGAACGCGAGTTCATCACCTGGAGGTAACCTTCACAAATTAGTCGGAAGAGGTGCAGGCCGTGCAGACAGTTGCATGGAAGTCCATGGCTGATGGTTGTTCAAGATTCGAGGACGAATCTATGTTGGTGGGGGAGAACTGTAATGCCCGTGAACCAAAAAGTGGAATTGTGGCAAGGGTGTCGCTCGACACCAAGTTTGGTCAGGAATTCAGTTCGATTACAAGATTTCTTGGTTTATTGCTGTTTCAATTTAGGGATTATAAAGGTTGTGGCCGACATTTTTAGGGTTTAATCTCCAATTTTCGTCCCCCTTTGTAACTGAGAGAGAAAACGCTTCATGAAAAGTTCCTGAGAGTTCCAGTAGGCTCTTCCCTAAACCGTTTGTACCTGTTTTCTCACACACCCTATGATCTAAACATGACCAGTCTTACCGTGAGACGTTCTTGGCAAGGAAGGATGGCTTTTTAGTAATAATAACCCATGCACCCGTTACACAACCATGTCCTAGAATTATAACCGTGCTCTAATACCAAATGTAAGACCCTGACCCTAAAATACCGTACATGTCCGTATCGGACAGTAAAAGTTTCTTAGGGCCTATGCAATTCTATTCGTTCGTTTAATATTGTGCAACACCGAATAGGTATAACAGGTGAAATAACTTAAAAATACTCATTCATTAAATCATAGGCTCAATTTATCCTTAACAACATTCCCATCCCATGCATGGTAACAATAGAAATCTTTAGAAATAAAAACCATAATTAAAATACCCAAAGCCACCATCCTCTTCCTCCCTTGCCTCGGTCACACAAGCTGGTCAGCCACTAAAGTCCTGATCATCAGACCTTTCTTTTCCTGCGTCCATAAAAGGAGGCGTAAGCAAACAAGTTTACTTAGTGGAGCGGTCATCCCGTCTCACTAAGTTAAGTTCAACAATCTCAATCCGACACAGAGTATATTCCAATCAAGTCATGCAAGTCAAACAATTCACATAGGATAGTTGTCTAAGTCGTTTAGACCAACCACCATTCATATTGCAATATAACACATTAACCATTAACCAAGACAAGCAATGAACAAGATTAAATAAACCACGGGTCAAGAGAATCAACCATGGAACTCGGCCACAGTCACACACTCACCTTCGATTTTGACCTGCGGTGCTAATCTCTTGGTTCCTATGCCCAAAACTGATCCCCGCCTCTACATGGACAGATCTACATCGTTAACCAGCAATGTATAACCCATAACTATCGACAGATCAAGGTGTGGGAAGACTTACCGTTCTTCTCTCAATCTAGACTTAGGATCTCTCGGTTAAAGCTTCGATGGAACTCTTCTCTCTCTCTCTCTCTTTCACGGCCCTCTCGGATGTTGTGCGAATTCTAGAGAATTTCTCTAAGGGTTTCTATTCCTTTTATAGGGTCGACTAAACCACCTCGAGTTGCCTCAAAACAATAAGCCTTATCACCCCCTAACTTCCCATAATTTTCGCACCTATCCTTATCCGATCAACTTTTCCTTTTCCGTGAGTTTCCATTTCTCTCAGGTTTCCTTTCCCGTGAGTCGGCTTAAATCTTTGCAAGATTTCCGAGTTCCCGGGCCTCCCATCAGCCCATAGTCTAACCGATCCATCCTTGTCCATCGGCCCAATCCATCGTTCACTAATGCGACCATTTCCGGATAGTCTACTTCACTATCACTCTCACTATCACTATCACTAGGACTTTCACTCCCACTATCACTATCACTATCACTATCACTATCACTAGGAATTTCACTCCCATTTTCATCCATAAACTTACATGCCTGCATCATCTACAATGTAGGTCACGAACTCCCTTTTTCTTCAGTTCAAACATCTGTTCACTACTTCGGTAGTCTCGAACTCTCCGTTTCCATCTGGATCTATCGGCTATCGAATCACAGCCATTGTCCTTTACGGACCATGATTTGTCCTATTCTCGTTCCGAGGTTTTTACCGCTATCGACACTTTACATACCACATTCGGTACTTCTCAACACTGGTTACCGTACCGCTATCGGCACTTCTCATGTACAGCTATCGGCACTTCTCATGTACCACTATCGGCACTTCTCATGTACCGCTATCGGCACTTCTCATGTACAGCTATCGGCACTTCTCATGTACCGCTATCGGTACTTTCCATGTACCTGCGTATGTACCATTTCTTGTACCGCGTATGTACCATCTCATGTACCGCGTACGTACCATCTCATATACCGTGTAAGTACCATCTCATGTACCACGTACGTACCAGGGAATCAGGTTGTTACACTTGGGACCGAATGGAAAGTGTGTACCTGAACCTGGTACAAGGCGATATGACGGTACGTGCGTATGATGCTGAATTCAGTCGTCTTATGCGCTTTGTGGGAAAGGAAATTGAGGATGAGAAAGCACAAGTCCGCCGCTTTATCCACAGACTAAGGGTGGACATCCGCAACCATTGCGTGAACAGTGTCTTTAACTCGGTCGTGGAAGTAGTGGAAAGGGCGGCCATGATTGAAGCTGGGATAGAGGAGGAGAAACAGCTTAAACGCGAGAGAGTTTCTTTGCGTTCGACCCACCCAGCCAAAACCACCGACCTAAAAAGGAAATGGGATAAGGTGGATAATGCAAGGTCCAAAGCTAAGTATGGAGAGTGCAAGACTTGCGGAAAGTACCACAGCGGTTCTTGCTGGAAGGCCGTGGGTGCATGCGGTCGCTGTGGAAGTAAGGATCATGAGATCCAGAACTGTCCAAGGATGGAAAATGGCAATGGGCCAAGGGCTTGTTTCCTGTGTGGAAAAGAGGGACATTTTAGGAGGGAATGTCCGGAGCTTGATGAGGGAAGGCAGACCCACCAACGTGGAAACCATGACGAGGAATCTTTACCCCCACCACCAAAGAGACAGGCTGTTGCACCACGCGTGTATGAGCTGTCTGAGGAAACTGCTGCCGGGAATTTCAGGGCGATTACTGGTATGTTATGTAAACCCTTCTAAGTTCAATTCGTTCATTACATAGCATCATAATGCATGTAAAAAAAGGGGATATGGGTACTTAGCATTCTAGAGGAATGTGTAGGGACCTTAAGTATAGATGGTGTGGAAACGCACACCTTGTTTGATTCGGGGGCAACACACTGTTTTGTGAGCCCGGAAATGATAGGAAAAGGTGGGTTCAGGCAAGAACCAAACACCGGATATGGTATGGTCCGAGCGGCCGGCGGGCAGGCGATGTACTCGTCCGGTACAGTTCGAGGAATCTTGGTCATTGTCAATGGTGTGGATATGCCTACTGACCTGATCATTGTTCCACTCATGAAAAATGATGTTATCTTGGGGATGTACTGGTTGGGAAAGTACAAGGCTCACATTGACAGTCACCAAGGGAGAGTAAATTTTGAGAGAAAGGAAAGAATGTTGAGATTCCAGGGAATAAGATCAACTTTGAGAAGTTTGATTATCTCGGCAATCCAGGCGGAAAGGATGCTGGATAAAGGTTGTGAGGCATACTTAGCCACAATCACAACAAAGGAAGTTGGGGAAAATACGGAACTGGATGATATTCCGATAGCCAACGAATTTGCCGATGTGTTTGAAGCGGTATGGGGAGTGCCGCCGGATAGGTCAGATCCGTTCACCATCGAGCTAGAACCAGGGATGACCCCTATATCTAAAGCGCCTTATCGGATGGTACCGGCAGAAATGGCGGAGTTAAAGAAACAATTGGGAGAATTGTTGGAGAAAGGGTTTATCAGACCAAGTAGTTCACCTTGGGGTGCACCGGTCTTTTTTGTAAAGAAAAAGGATGGTAGCTTCAGGCTATGCATTTATTACCGGGGGCTGAATAGGGTGACAGTGAAAAACAAGTACCCATTGCCCCGGATAGACTAGCTGTTGGATAATCTCCGAGGTGAAAAGTGGTTCTCGAAGATAGACTTGGCCTCGGGGTACCATCAAATTCCGATAGAGCCATTGGACATTCGGAAAACGGCTTTTTGACAAGGTACAGCAACTTCGAGTTTGTGGTCATGCCGTTCGGACTGACCAATGCACCGACAGCCTTCATGAAGATGATGAATGGTGTGTTCCGAGAGTTCTTAGACGAGTTTGTCATCATGCGAAGTTAAGCAAATGCTCGTTCTGGCAAAAGAGTGTCGGATCCCTTGGACGCATTGTCACAGACCAAGGACTGGCCGCGTCCGAAGAATGCCACCGAGATACGAAATTTTCTCGGGTTGGCCGGATATTACCGAAGATTTATCAAGGGCTTTGCGAGTATGTCTCAGCCAATGACGCGGTTGACAGGGAAAGATACCAAGTTCCTATGGATGGAGGAATGCGAGAAAAGTTTCTCGGAGTTGAAGGCAATGCTCACAAGTGCTCTGGTACTGGTGCTGCCGGTAGTCGACTAGCCGTATGTGGTGTACACCGATGCCTCTATAACCGGGCTAGGTTGTGTGCTAATGCAGAAGGGTAGTGTAATCGCATATGCGTCAAGGCAACTGCGTAAGCACGAGGGGAATTACCCAACACATGACTTAGAGATGGCCGCGGTGGTGTTCGCGTTGAAGATTTGGCGTTCATATCTCTATGGAGCCAAAGTTCAAATCTTCACCGACCACAAGAGTCTAAAATACATATTCACCTAGCCGGAGTTAAATCTAAGGCAGAGACGGTGGATGGAGTTTGTCGCGACTACGACTTAGATATTGCCTATCATCCGGGAAAGGTGAATCAGGTCGCCGATGCCTTGAGTAGGAGACGCTTTGATGTGGAAGCTGAGAAATATCAGGAAGCATTGGTTTAGATGTTGGGACTTTGTATTTAAACGCATTGTCGCGAGAGGTGGAGCCTTTGGGCTTAGGAGTAGCTGATCAAGCGGATCTACTTAGTAGAATTCATTTGGCTCAAGAAAAAGACGAGGAACTTAAGGGTTGGGCGGAGAATAATAAGACCGAGTTCCAAACATCGAACAATGGAACCATTGTGGTGAATGGACGGGTATGTGCTACAAAGTAAGGAGCTAAGGGACAAAATTCTAAGGGAAGCACACCAGTCTAAGTTCTCGGTCCACCCTGGTTCAACCAAGATGTATCGCGATCTGAAACGATACTATCACTGGAAGGGAATGAAAAGGGATGTGGCCGCGTGGGTTTCCAAGTGTAAAACATGTCAACTCGTCAAGGCCGAGCATCAGGTACCGAGCGGTTTAGTCCAAAGTTTACCCATGCCGGAATGGAAATGGGATCATGTGATGTTGGACTTTGTGACCGGATTTCCTATGAGTAAGCGAAAGCACAATGCGGTCTGGGTGGTGGTAGACAGATTGACCAAATCTGTGCACTTCATCGCAATCGCGGAAACAGATGGAGCCGAGGTGATCGCGGTCAGATACATCGAGGAGATAGTCCGGCTTCAAGGAGTGCCGGTGAGCATTGTCTCAGACCGTGATACACGGTTTACCTCGCTCTTCTGGAAAGCTTTTCAGAAGGCCCTGGGAACAAGGGTGAACCTGAGTACGGCGTACCACCCACAGATCAACGAGCAGTCTGAGAGAACAATTCAAACGCTCGAGGACATGTTGCGAGCATGTGTACTGGATTGGGGTGGAGGCTGGGAAATTACCTAAACTTGGTGGAATTCGCATACAACAACAACTACCAAGGTAGTATCGGAATGTCGCCTTATGAAGCGCTGTATGGACGTGCATGTCGAACGCCTTTGTGCTGGACGCCGGTTGGTGAACGGTCGTTATTCGGACACGAGATTGTGGACGAAATGGCCGACAAGTTAAAATTCTTGAAAATCAATTTGAAGGAAGCCTAAAACCGATAGAATAGTTATGGGGACAAGTGTCGGAAGGAGTTGGAGTTTGAAGTGGGTGACCTGATGTATCTTAAGGCCATGAGGAAAGAGGAAAAACGTTGAGCCCAAGGTACGTTGGTCCGTACAACGTGATCAAACGAGTAGGTGCGGTGGCGTAAAAACTGGAGTTACCACTGAAGTTAGACGCCTTTCATAAGGTTTTTCATGTAACGCCTATTCAGATCATTGATCGAATGGAAAAAGGAATGCGCAGGAAAAAGATTAACATGGTGAAGATCATATGGAACTGTGGTGGACGCGAAGAAGCTACTTGGGAGACTGAAAACAAGATGAAGGCCGATTATCCTAAGTGGTTTAAGGAGATGGGAAAAGATCAACTTGAACCGGATTCAGGGACGAATCCCTTTCAAGGGGGGGGAGACTTGTAAGGCCCACGATCCTGAATAGGATCGTAGGCTGGGACTTGGTTCGAGATAGTAGGGAGATCTCGGACAAGTCGGGAAGGAGCTACTTGTTAGCTCGAACATTGAGGGAAAACCAGACAAGTATGGGACAGCTCTCGGCCAGCTGCGGACAGCTCTCGGCCAGCTGCAGGCAGCTCAACCAGCTGTCGGCCAGCTACGGTCAGCTCGACCAGCTAGTGTCAGCTGGACCAGCTGACAGGGAGCTCGACCCAGCTCGACCCAGCTCGACCAGTTGGACGGTAGTGGACGGTGTACAGGTCAGCTGGGGAGCTCGTGACCGAATGGGCATGGCCGAACGGGTATGGCCGAGCGTACACGATCAAACAGGAGCGATTGAACGGATTCGTCCGATGGGTGCCTTTTGGGGCCAAAACCGCATCCCATACCCTATATATAGTGGGCGGAAACGGGAAAAACATACTAAAAACTCGAGTTTGAGTATAAGATAGAGATGAAGGTTCCAAGATATAGAGTTCGGCGATAAGGCCTAAGGGTCGGAGGTACGGTACAGTACCGACCTTATGGGTTTTTGGGAACGGGGTAGTTGTATCTGCATAAGCATTTATAATGCTTCAGTTGGTCTAGTTGGTCGGAGGAAAGGGGGTGCGGCTCGGAAGTGGATCGAGGACCACTAGGTTCACCGTGATACGACCGAACTAATGCGCATGCTACCTCCCTACCGATCAGCGTACCACCTGGAGTGTCCACGTACGGACAGTATGGTCAGAGAAAAGTAAATGGGGCTCGGCGGCTGGTCCAGAATCTGTACAGATATCTGGGTTCACCGTCGAACTGATGCGCAGGATAACTCTCTACTGGCCAACTGCTGTACTGGATGATGTTATGACTTATCATGCATTGCATGACATTGATGGCTACTTGAGTTTCAGGAAAGGAGAATGGTCGCGGAAAGGGAACTGCTTAGGTGTACTAGCTTATTATGCAAACTCATAAGTTGTATCAAATCCTTTGATTACTTAATACAATATTGAATGTTGCTTTACTCTAAGATAATTTCATATAGAATCTATGTATTGAAACACAGAATGTGCGAATGAACATTGTTTAAAGAATGAGCCCTAAAAATATGACTAAGTAGTGAATGGTAATGAGAGAAACTCACCGGCCATAGATGGTCCGGGGTCGGGGTCTTTCAGTTGGTTGGTTGTATGGCTAAGCACAAAGGGATGGTCAAGGGTAAAGTTACATTCCTCTGCGTATAAAGGTTCACAAGGCAAGGCCGCGGGCCAAAGCTAAGTAAACGAAACAATGGATGTTCGGCCGGGAATGGAAGCCGTGACCACGGACGCTGGGATGTCCGGGTCAGGATCTTTGAAGTTGGTAGTAGAGCATGCATGATCCTTTGAGGAAGTCTGCAATTATGCTATGTGTTCGGACGAAATAGAAATCTCTGATAAGATCGAAAACAATCTTGGGAACGGGAATGTGTTCGCCAAGATGCGCTCGTGAACACATTCGAACACATAGTATATCGACCGTTACGACCGCATCCGGGAAAGACCAAGGTCGGGAAATATTGACCAGAAGGTCGGGAATTACGACCGCATCCGGGAAGGACCAACATCAGGAAATATCGACCAAAAGGTCAAGGAAAATGCGACCAAAGATCGTTAATGGCAACCGAGTCCGGGAGAAAACGGTCGGGAAATTGTCCTAGTCGGTATGGAACTAGGACGGGAAAAGACTTGATCTATTCGGAGA
Source organism: Camelina sativa (assembly GCF_030686135.1). Taxonomy (NCBI): domain Eukaryota; kingdom Viridiplantae; phylum Streptophyta; class Magnoliopsida; order Brassicales; family Brassicaceae; genus Camelina; species Camelina sativa. Next base: position 27,202,667 of record NC_141898.1, on the reverse strand, counting down.
GTGACCAAGATCAAGAGAAATAGATCGCGTCGGGAAAGACGTAGATCAAGGAAAATGACCAAGTCCCAAAAATAGCAAGATCGAGAATAGATCAAGTCTCAAGTGGACGAAGGTCGAGAATCTGTACACCCACCAACTTCGAGGACGAATTCATTTTAAGGGGGGTAGATAGGTAACGCACGCATCCCGCGATCCTAAAGGGGGGCCAATATGTTGTAAGAAAAACAATAGCTAGATGAGCTTAAATAGATAAGCTACTAGCTCAATCAGCTGAAATATGACCAGAACAAGCTGACCAAACTCTATGAACAAGTTAGTTCAGCTACAGACAGCTCTCGGCCAGCTACAGTCTGCTATCAGCCGACTGTGGATACCTATCGCCCAGCTGCGGACAGCTGTCGGCCAGCTTCGGACAGCTTGCGTCAGCTCGACCAGCTGCCAGTCAGCTACACTAGCTCAACCAGCTGCCAAGGAGCTCGACCAAGCTCGACCAGCTGGACGATGGTGGACAGTGTGCGGGTCAACTGGGGAGCTCGTGGGAGGTCATGGGATGCAGTGACGGAACAGACACGGACGGACGGTCATGGCCACATAGGCACGGCTGAACATGCGCGATCGAATGCTTTTGTCGGACAGGTGCCTTTTGGGGCCTAGACTTCGGCCAAGACCCTATAAATAGAGGGTGTGGCCTTCATTTCCAAGACATCCCCATTGTCCATCCATCGTCCATCTATGCCTAACTGATTCGCATGCTACCTCTCTATCGACGGTATGATGAGACGAGCGACGGTTCGACAATCGGTTCTAACAGATCGAAGGATAAGCGGCGGTTCGTCCATGGAGTCGAACTGATTGCAGGATGATCGACGTTTCGATCATAGTGTTGGACCGATCCAAAGATCATCGACGATCTGCGTTAATGGATGGATCGATCGAGAGTTGATTGATGATTCAATCGCTAGTCGGATCGGGTGATTGAATGATCGACGGTACGACCCGTAGGTTGGATTGATCGGTCGGATGGTCGACAAGTTGTTCAGAAGTATCACTCCGGTCTGTGGTCGAACGGCGATTCGATTATGGGATCGGATCGTCTGATCAGACCAAGCTCTGATACCAAGACCGACAAGTTGATCAAGGTACCAAGGTATGACCGACATGTCAACTAATGGCACGTCTGATGCCAAGCTTCGAGAACATGAGTGGTTCGGGAAGCCGATAGCGCAACCGATCACCATGTACCGAAGGGACTATAAGTCTTCATCCCTAATGTGTGCAAAGCCTGTGGGGTTGGTTGGTTGTATGGCTAAGCACAAAGGGATGGTCAAGGGTAAAGTTACATACCGCTGCGTATAAACGATTACAAGGCAAGGCCGTGGACAAAAGCAAAGTAATCAATGGATGTTCGGCCGGGAATGGAAGCCGTGACTACGGACACTAGGACGTCCGGACCGGGGTCTCTCAAGTACTTGTAACACCTGCGTCCCGCGATCTTAAAGGGGGGGCAATTTATTTTAAGAAAGATAATAGCTAGATAGCTACTAGCTCAATCAGCTGGAATAGGAGCTGAGCGAGCTGAACAAACTCGATGAACAAAATAGTTCAGCTACGGACAGCTCTTGGCCAGCTGCGGACAGCTATCGGCCGGCTGTGGACAGCTATCAGCCAGCTGCAGACAGCTATCAGCCAGCTGCGGACAGTTGTCGGCCAGCTAGCGTCAACTCGACCAGCTGCCAGTCAGCTACCACAAGCTCGACCGGCTGCCAAGGAGCTCGACCAAGCTCGTCCAGCTGGACGGTGGTGGACAGTGTGCGGGTCACCTGGGGAGCTTGTAGGCGGTCATGGGACGCGGTGACAGAACATACATGGAAGGACGGTCATGGCCGAACATGCATGGCCGGACAGCCAAGACCAAACGTGTGCGATCGAATGGGAGCGATCGAACGGTCTTGTCGGACAGGTGCCTTTTGGGGCCTAGACTTCGGCCAAGACCCTATAAATAGAGGGCATGGCCATCATTTCCAAGATACCACCATCGTCCATCCATCGTCCATCTATGCCTAAGAAGAAAAGGGGGTGCGGCTAGGATAGTACTGAAAGACCCCGACCCGGACGTCCCAACGTCCGCTGTCACGGCTTCCATTCGGCCCCATTCCCAGCCGAATATCCTTTGATTCGGTTACTCAGTTTTGGCTCGCGGCCTTGCTTCATAACCCCTTTACGCAGCGTGATGAAACCATGGCCAGCTCAACCAAACAGCACGAACCTGAGGAGCAGCTTGAACCAGAGGAAGCACCGGAGGAGCAGCTTGGAGCAGAGGAAGCACCGGAGGAGCAACTTGTACCAGCAGAAGCATCAAAGGAGCAGCTTGTACCGGAGGAGGCATTGATCATTTCGGTGGGTCCGCTAACAAGGTCCAAAGCCAAGAGGTTCAACCAAGCCATCCAAGGATTACTCAAGTAGCTGAACAAGAACCAAGAAGACGTGGCTCAAACCACTATGACATTGCTCACAGCGCAAGGTGCTCGGTAAAGGGTAAAATGTTGCTTTGGTGCTCTTTTTCCCTTGGTCAAGTTTTGTCCCATTGGGTTTTCTTGACAAGGTTTTTAATGAGGCCTAAGTAACATTTTCAAGCCCCTTTGCCAGCCCAAGTCGTGGTCCAAGGTCCATTACAAAGCCTTGTCCCATTTTGTTTCTATCTCTTCGCATTTATTGTTTTGTAATTTCCAAGACTTTGTGCATGAGCTTGCATGAGTGTGGACTCTTGCATGTGCTCGACCTCTTCTCCTTCTAGACTCTTCTCCTTCGTTCCCCCTTTTCTATTTAAGCACCATGTATCTCTCATTTGTAACTCATCAAACATTTTAATCAAAAACCTCTTTCTACTTGTTTGATCTGAGAAGTGTGTAATATCTTCTCAACTTGTTTACTTCTTAGTGTGTAATATCTAAGTTGTATTCGATTCTGAAGTCTAAGAGATTTCCATCTCTCTTAGAAGTTCATTTCGTTCCCCTTTTCATCTGCTGCATGTTTTTCATCCCTTTCATCATCTTCGATCCGCTGCATATTCACCCCTTCACCTTCTTTGTCAATCTTGTCTTTGCATCTTCAACCCATTGATCATCATCATTCCGACCGTTCATCTTCAAGACCTTGCGAGTGTGTTCTTGGGAAGCAGATTCCTTACCAGGAGTCTATCATGTGGTATCAGAGCAACCGCTCTGCAATTAGGTTTTGAATTCCAATCGTCACTTTTCTCTTATTTTCAGATCTGTCGCTTCATCTTACAAGAGTTTTATAAAATGTTTTACTCGCCCAGATCTGTTTTCATTTACGTGTTTTTAGAACTATTTACTGGTGGATCGTTGTTCCTGTCTTTTCAGGTACCATAGTGACGTTGGAAGAAGAAGAGTCATCCACCTCTAGCCTGGAAAGGAGAATCACGAAATCAATCACAGCTGCTATGGCAACAATGCTTGACGAAAAGCTTGGTGCTCTACGTCAAAGACAACACCAAGATCTTAAACCCAAGCCACCAGATGACACATCTAGATCAACCTTGAGCAGTGTAACGCCCGCATCCCGCGATCCGAAAGGAGGGGCAGTTTGTTTTAAGGAAATCGATAGCTATATGAGCTTAAGTAGCTAAGCTACTAGCTCAAATAGCTGGAATACAAGCTGAATGAGCTGAACAAGCTCGATGAACAAGTAGTTCAGCTGTGGACAGCTATCGGCCAGCTATGGACAGCTATCGGCCAGCTATGGACAGCTATAGGCCAGCTGAGGACAGCTATGGACCAGCTGCCGACAGCTAGGCCAGCTAGTATCAGTTCGTCCAGCTAGCGTCCAGCTAGCGTCAGCTCGACTAAGCTCGGCCATCTGGACGGTGGTGGACAGTCTCCAGGCCAGCTGAGGAGCTCGTGGACGGTCATGGGACGGCATGACCGAACAGGCATGACCGAACGGGCATGGCCGGACAGGCACGGACGGACAGGCATGTCCGAACGTGCACGAATGAAGGGCCTTGATGGACAGGTGCCTTTTGGAGCCTAGACTTCGGCCAGGGCACTATAAATAGAGGGCAAGGCCTTCATTCCAACACACCATCATCCTTCCATCGTCCATCTAGGCCTAAGAAGAAAAGGGGGTGTGGCTCGGCGAGTATACTCGTCCGAACTGATGCGCATGCTACCTCTCTATCGAAGGTACAATGAGACGAGCGACGGTTCGGCAAGTGGGCCGATCCGATCGTAGGATAGGCGGCGGTTCGTCCGGGGAGACAAACCGATCGCAGGATCATCGACGGTTCGATCATAGAGTCGGACTGATCGAAGGGTTATCGACGATCTGCGTCAATGGACGGATCGAACGAGGGTTGACCGGTGATTCAATCGCTAGTCGGATCGGGTGATCAAAGGGTCGACGATACGAGCCGTAGGTTGGATTGATCGGTCGGGTGGTCGACGAGTCTGTCGGAAGTATCGGCCTGATTGGAGGTCGAACGGTGATTCGATTATGGGGTCGGATCGTTCGATCGGAGCAGGCGCTGATACCAAGATCGACAAGTCGATGGCGTACAATGGTATGACCGATGGGTCAACTAATGGCACGTCCGATGCCGAGCTTCGGGTACGCGAGTGGTTCGGGAAGCCGATAGAGCAACCGTTCACCATGCACCGAAGGGACTATATGTCCCCATCCCTAATATGTGCAAGCCAGTGGGGTTGGTTGGTTGTATGGCTAAGCACAAAGGGATGGGTCAAGGTTAAAGTTATATTCCGCTGCGTAAAGGGGTTATGAAGCAAGGCCGCAAGCCAAAGCTGAGTAACCGAATTAAAGGATATTTGGCTGGGAATGGGGCCGAATGGAAGTCGTGACCGCGGACGCTGAGATGTCCGTGTCGGGGTCTTTCAGTACCACAGGATCCGGTACCAACGCCTTTGTGACCACGTCCAGCTGTGCCATCATGGCCTTCATCATTTCCCACTGTTCCTGGGATGATGGTACGGCATTTGGTTGCCCATTCACGTCTGTAGCACCGCTACTCTCCGGCTTATCATTATCCGGTTGTTTCTCTCCAGCCTTAGGTCCGACTGGATTCTGGGTGCCCATGTTCCCTGCGTCCACATCGACTAGTGTCTCCGCGGTGCCAATGGTCTCATCGGCCACTTCCTTGCCCTTCTTTTTCTTTTCCTTGCTGCTCTTACCCATCTCGGAAATTTATGCATTAGTCACGACTAAGTTAAATAGACCGCAAACAGTAAGAACAACTACCGCGAGATCCTATTAAGCCGATGAGTGGTGTGATACCCAAAACCCGCACTATCGGTCTTAGAACCAAGCATGCTCTGATACCAACTTTAAAGACCCCGACCCCGGCCATCTATGGTCGGAGAGGTTCTCTTGTCCCATTACGCTACTTAGTCATATTTTAGGGCCCATTCTTTAAGCAATATTCATTCGCACATCCGTGATTCATTACATAGAGTCTATATGATATAGTACTTAGAGTAAAGCAACATTCGATATTTCATTAAGTAATCAAAGGATTCGATACAACTTATGAGTTTGCATAATACGCTAGTACAAGTTGTATAATCGATCCTAGCTACCTTTAACACCACCATTCATCTTCCCGGCCATGAGTCTCGTGCCTAAGCACTTCCTTTCCCGCGATCACCCTCCTTTCCTGAAATCCAAGTAGGCATCAATAACATTCCCTTTTCAGTTGTACATGTCATGCAATGCACGCTAAGTACTAATAACCGTCCAGTACAGAGGTCGGCCGGTAGAGAGTTATCCCGCACATCAGTTCGGATGGTGTACCAAGGAATCTGTACAGATCCCCGTCTAACCGCCGAGCCGCGTTTACTTTTCTCCGTCCAAACTGTCCGTACCCAGACACCCTGGATGGTACGCTGATCGGTAGGGAGGTAGCATGTGCATCAGTTCGTTCGTATCATGGTGAACCTAGAGTTTTCCGATCCACTTCCGAGCCGAACCCCTTTCCTCCGACCAACTGGACCAACCGAAGCATTATATATGCTCATGCTAGATGCAACTACCCATCCCCTAGAGCCCATAAGGTTGGTACTGTACCGTACCTCCGACCCTTTTAACCTTACTCGCCGATCTCTCTATCTCTCGGAACCTTCTTCTTGATCTTATACTCGAACACTTGAGTTTTTGGTGTTTTTTCTCTGTTTGCGATGGTGTGTTCCAAATGAGAGAAATGTCCCCTTTATATAGGGTCCTGGGCCTCGGTTTTGGCCTCAAAAGGCACCCTTCGGACGAATCCGTTCAGTTGCTCCTGTTCGCTTGTGTACGCTCGGCCATACCCATTCGGCCATGGCCGTTCGGCCGTGCCCTTTCGGTCACGAGATCCCCAGCTGACCTGTACACCGTCCACTACCCTCCAGCTGGTCGAGCTAAGTCGAGCTGGGTCGAGCTGGGTCGAGCTGGGTCGAGCTGGGTCGAGCTGGGTTGAGCTGGGTCGAGCTCCCTGGCAGCTTGTCTAGCTGACACTAGCTGGTTGAGCTGTCCGTAGCTGGCCGAGAACGGTCCGCAGCTGGCCGAGATCTGTCTGCAGCTGGCCGAGAGCTCTCCGGAGCTGACCGATCTTTGTCCCATACTTGGCTCGTTTTTCCCCATTGACCGAGCTAGCGAGTAGCTCTTCCCCGACTTGTCTGAGATCTCCCTACCATCCTGGACCAAGCCACAGCCTACGATCCTATTCAGGATCGCGGGCATTACAGTGTGGTTCCCTAGGATGTTTGGTGGTTCCCTAGCATGTTCTATGGACTTGGCCAGTCCTTTAACGACTTGATCTTTTCCAGATCCCAAACACTCCTTGGTCCGAGACAATGTGTCCAAGGGAACCAACACTCCTTTGCCAAAACGAGCATTTTCTTAACTTTGCAAAAAGCTTATGCTCTCTTAGCCGCTCCAACACTGCCCTCAAGTGATTCTGATGGGTTTCCCAATCCTTCGAATAAACTACTATGTCATCAATGAAGATGATGACAAACTCGTCTAAGAATTCTTGGAATACACCATTCATCATCTTAAAGAAGGTTGTCGGTGCGTTTGTCAATCCGAATGGCAAGACCACAAACTAAAAGTGGTCGTACCTTGTTTGAAAAGCCGTTTTCCGAATGTCTGTTGGCTCTATTGGAATTTGATGAAACCCCGAGGCCAAGTCTATCTTCGAGAACCACTTTGCACCTCGAAGATTATCCAACAATACATCTATCCGGGGCAATGGGTACTTATTTTTCACTGTAACCCTATTCAGCCCCTGGTAATCAATGCATAGCCTGAAGCTACCATCCTTTTTCTTTTCGAATAAGACCGGTGCACCCCATGGTGAACTACTTGGTCTGATAAACCCTTTCTCCAACAATTGTCCCAATTGTTTTTTTAACTCCGCCTTGTCTGCTGGTGCCATCCGGTAAGGCGCTTTTGATATAGGGTTCATCCCCGGTTCTAGCTTGATGGTAAATAGATCTGACCGATTTGGCGGCACTCCCCATACTACTTCAAACACATCAGCAAACTCACTTGCTATTGGAATATCTTTCAACTACGCATTTTCCCCAACTTCTGTTGTTATTATTGAGGCTAAGTACGCCTTACATCCTTTCTCCAGCGTCCTTTCCGCTTGGATTACCGAGATAACCAAACTTCCTGAAGTTGATCTTATTCCTTGGAATCTCAATGTTCCTTCTTTCCTTTCAAAGTTTACTCGCCCTCGATGACAATCAATGTTCCTTCTTTCCTTTCAAAGTTTTCATGAGTGGAACAATGATCAAATCAGTAGGCATATCAACACCATTGACGATAACCAAGATTCCCCGAACCATATCGAACGGGTACATTGCCTGCCCGCCGGCTGCTCAAACCATTCCATATCCAGTGTTTGGTACCTTACTGAACCCACCTTCCCTATCATTTCAGGGCTCACCAAAACAATGTGTGGCCCCCGAATCAAAAAAGGTGTGCGTTTCCAAACCACCTATACTTAAGGTCCCTACACATTCCTCTAGAACGCTAAGTACCCATATCCCCCTTTCACATGCATTATGATGCTACGTAATGCAAGAACTGAACTTAGAAAGGTTCTTGTAACATACCAGTAATTGCCCTAAAATCCCCAGTAGCAGTTTCCTCAGACAGCTCGTACACGCGTGGTGCAACAGCCTGTCTCTTTGGTGGTTGCGGTAAAGAATCCTTGCCACGGGACCCATGTTGGTGGGTCAGTCTTCCCACGTCAAGCTTCGAACATTCCCTCCTAAAATGTCCCTCTTTTCCGCACATATAGCAAGTCCTTGGCCCATCCCCATTTTCCAACCTTAAACAGTTCCGGATCGCATGATCCTTGCTCCCACAACAACCACATGCACCTCCGGCCTTCCAGCAAGAACCACTATGGTGCTTTCCGCAATTCCTACACTCCCCATACTTAGCGCCGGACCTTGAGTTGTCCACCTTATCCCATTTTCTCTTCCTGTCTGTAGTTTTGGTTGGGTGGGTCGAACGCAAAGAAACCCTCTCGCGCCTAAGTTGTTTCTCTTCCTCCATACCAACTTCAATCATTGCTTCCCTTTCCACCACTTCAACGACCGTGTTAAAGACACCGATCAAGCAATGGTTGCGGATTGCCACCCATAGTCCCCAGATAAAAGGACGGACTTGTGCTTTCTCATCCTCGATATCCTTTCAAACATAGCGCCTAAGGCGGCTAAATTCAACATCATATGCACGCACCGTCATATCCCCTTGTACCAGGTTCAGGTACGCACTTTCCAGTCGGTCCCATGCCTCCGCTGGAAAGAATTTCTTGTTGAATTCTGCCTCAAAGTTTGCAAAGGTTAGGACTTGACCACCTTTCCGTTTCTCAACCGTCAACTACCAGTTATGTGCTTCCTATTCAAGGAAATGGACGGTAATGTCCTTTTGATACTCCTCCGGGTAGCGAGTGGAATTAAAATTTCTCACAAGTCGACTTCTCCACTCGTCAGCCACGATCGAATCCGAACTCCCTATGAAATGATTTGTCCTCAGTCTAGAGACATGCTCCAACGCATCCAAGTAGTCCTTTCCCTTTTTCGGAGAATCCTCATGACTATTTCAGTGGTCTCTGTAACAATCTTGCTACGCACCGCTGGTACCACAGGATCTGGTACCAATGCCTTTGTGAGCACGTCCAACTGTGCCATCATTGCCTTCATCGTATCCCATTGTTCCTGGGATGATGGTACTGCATTTGGTTGCCCATTTACATGGGTGGCACCACTACTTTCCGGAATATCATTATCAGGTTGCTTCTCTCCAGCCACAGGTCCAGCTGGTTTCTGGGCGTCCATGTTTCCTGCCCCCGCGTTGACTATTGTGTCTGTGGCGTCAATGGTCTGATCAGCCATCCCCTTGTCCTTCTTCTTCTTTTCCTTGTTCTCTTACCCGTCTGCAAAACTCATGCATTTTAGTCACGGTTAAGTTAAATAAACCGCTATCAGTAAGAACATTTACCGCAAGATCCCATTAAGTCGATGAGTGGTGATACCCAAAACCCGCACTACCAGTCCTAGAACCAATCCTGATCTGATAACAACTTGAAAGACCCCAACCCGGAACATTCTACGGCCGGTGAGGTTCTCTCGTCCTTTACTCGCTACTTAGTCATATTCTATGGTCCATTCTTTAATAAAGTTCATTCGCATATTCTGAGATTCAATATGTAGTGTCTATAAGATATAAATTAGACTAAAGCAAACATTCAGATATTGTATTAAATAATCAAAGGATTCGATACAACTTATGAGTTTGAATATAAGCTAGTACAAGCTGTATAATCGATCATAGCTACCCTTACACCACCACTCAACTTCCCGGCCATGAGTCTCGCGCCTAAGCAGTTCCTTTTCCATGATCACTCTCCGTTCCTGAAATCCAAGTAGCCATCAATAACAATTCCCTTAGGTCATACAATGTCATGAAATGCACGCTAAGCTATAATATCCGCCCAGTACAACAGTTGGCCAGTAGAGAGTTATCCCGCGCATCAGTTCGACGATGTACAGAGGTATCTGTACAGATCCCCAGTCCAACCGCCAAGCCACGTTTACTTTTTTCCGACCATACTATCCGCACATGGAAAATCCGGATGGTACGCTGATCGGTAGGGAGGTAGCATGCGCATAAGTTCGGTAGGGAGGTGGCTGGGAGAATGTAATGACCATCACTAAGGGTAGAAATCCCGAAAATAAAAGTTCGAGGAAATGGCCTGGAAAAGAATTAAAGAGGAAGAGGAAGAAAAACAAAGGATAATGACCGAAGGAAGTCCGAGGAAAAATGCACAAATCAGAGGATAGCCAAGCCAAGACCAGAGTGGTCGGATGTACGATCGAGACCTTAAGACTGATCGGGAGTTGACCGTTTACACAGAAAACCGCTTATGCAGAAGAGACAGTCCGAGAAGTACCAGAAAGAACAGTACAGACCGAGAAGTAACCGAAAGACCAGTACGGTCCGAGGGAAGTATCAGAGAGGACATGAAGGACCCGAGAGAGAAAGCCGAGAGTTATCCGAGAGACGATCGAGGGAGTCCGGAGGAGACGAACGCAATCTGGACCGAAACTGAACCATGGCCGAGAGATGTCCGGGCGATACCGTACGTGCCGTACGGTAGGACAGTGCGGTTTTTGGGTTGAAGAATGAAGTACTAGTGGCGGCATAATCATCATGTCTCTAAGAGTTGGAAGAGGATGAGGCGAATCCTAAGAAATCAGAGGAGCAAAGGAGCAGTGCGAATCAATCGAAAATGGCAAAACAAAATTGAGAAGGTCGAACCAAGTATGAGCAAGAAAGTGCAAAAAGTAATGCATGGTCCAGGAATTAAGTGCAAAAGAAGGTGCAAGAAGATAATGCGTAGAAGATGTAATTATCTATGAATAGACAAAGAGGGTGCAAGAAAATAATGGAGGGCAAGGAAGAAGTATTGTTATGCTAAGTGGCGAGAGAGCAAAAAGAAGAGAATTAGCTTTGCAACCCTTGTGTCCCATGCGCGTTGTGTTGACCTGGACAAGGCCGAGTACCATTTGCAACTTGCCATGTTTTCCCCGAAAACCGAATATATTATTTTAATAAATCATTTTATTGAAAACAAGTCATCAAAGCAATATACATAGGTAGTCGGATAAGTTTACAAATATCGTTTAGGAAAATATAGGGTTTTTATAAAGAACACAAAAAAACCCTATCCGGTACCCTAAAGTTTGCTCCAGCTCTAGACTCACTTAGGCTTCCTGCACAACAAAAATATTATCATGAGTAATCTAAGATTACTCAGTGAGCCTGGGCTCCCCTTTCCTAAACAGGATTCTACTTCCCCAACCCGACTACCCTAACAGGAAAAGGAAACAAGCAAGGCAGACAAGCCATCAACAAACAAAGCTAAAGAATTACATGATAGCCTACGCTAACATCATGCAAGACTAAGCAATGCTGATGCAAGACCACCAGGATGCGGTTCCCAAACAAGTAGCGTCTCGGTGCCGTCCGTGGTTCTGTCTGGCCGTACGGCGGTTCAGTGGCATTACACCCTTTCCTCCGACCAACTGGACCAACCGAAGCATTATAAATGCTTATGTATATGCAACTACCCCGTCCCTCAGAACCCATAAGTTTGGTATTGTACCGTACCTTGGACCCTCAAACTTACTCGCCGAACTCTCGGTCTTGGAAACCTTCTTCTCTATTGTGTACTCGTTATTTATCGAGTTTTTGTTGTGTTTTCTGTTTCCGATGGTGTGTTTGGAATGAAAGCCATGAATCTATATATAGGGTTCTGGCTGAATTCTAGGCCCCAAAAGGTACCTATCCATCAAGCTAGGGTGAGCTCCTTGGCAGCTGGTCGAAGTCTAGGCCCGAAAAGGTACCTATCCATCAAGTTGGGTTGAGCTCCTTGGCAGCTGGCCGAGCTAGGGGTAGCTGACCGGCAGCTGGGAATGCTGACGCTAGCTGGTCGAGCTGACACTAGCTGGACAACAGCTGGTCGGCAGCTGGTCGAACTGTATGTAGCTAGCCGAGAGCTGGTCAAGTTGTCCCTAGCTGGTCGAGAGCTGTCCGTGATGGCTGATCTCTATTCCCGTTCTTGGCTCGGTTTCTTCCACTGTCCGAGCTAATGAGCAGCTCCTACTAGACTTGTCCGAGACTTCCCTGCCATTCTCGGACCAAGTCACGACCTATGATCCTATGCAGGATCGCGGCATTACATCTCCCAAGTTATTAACCTTGCCCAAGGTTCATTTGTTTTACCTTGATTAAAAGCAGTTTTAAGTTTGTGTTTGCTTTGTTTTGAGTTTGCTTTTTTGCTTTCTTTAAACTAGCTTGTTAGTTAAGTTGTTTCATAAAGCAATCATTTGTTAAGTTTAGATTGAGCATATTTATATATTCTTAGTGTTTGATTCTTTGCAAATTTGTGGTTCGATATTAAATGAATAGAGATGAGTACTACATCAATTTGGCATTGTTGCCCATTTGCAATAGATTTCACCACTAGGATTTCATCTTTGCTTGAGCCTAAACATTTTCTTTACATTATTACTTACTTGGTTTGCTTTGGTGTTTTGGATTCTCTTTTGCAAGGTGTATGAACTTGAGAAGTCAAGGCTAAGCCAATTTAGTTGAGCGTGTTGAAGACATTCGCCGTTTTGAATGAGAGAATCGCTGGCTAGCACGACAAGCTATGGAGAACAACCCTCCTCCCATTGATAGTCATAATGGAAATGACCAGCCCAATGTTGAAAAAGCTCATATCCATCCTCCAAGACAACCAAGAGTCATTGGCACCTTTTATGAACCGAACATTCATGGGCACCGCATGGGGATTAGAGCACCGCTTGTTGAGAACAATAACTATAAGATCAAGTCAAGTCTTATCAACATGGTGCAAAGCTCAAAATTCTATGGCTTACCTATGGAAGACCCTCTTGAGCACTTGGATCAGTTTGATATGATGTGTGGAACAATCAAAATCAATTGTATCTCTGAAGATGCATTCAAACTCTGCCTCTTTCCATTTTCTCTTGGAGACCAAGCTAGGACTCTGGAGAAGAACCTACTAGTGGGATCAGTCACCTCTTGGGATCAATGCAAGAGATCTTTCCTATCCAAGTTCTTCTCTACTACAAGAACAACAAGGCTAAGAAATTTAATATCAAGCTTTGCTCAAAAGGGAAATGAGAGTTTTTGTGAAGCATGAGAGAGATTCAAGGGCTATATTATTCAATGTTCTCATCATGGTTTCTCTAAAGAATCTATTCTAGGAACATTATACAAAGGGGTACTCCCAAAGATAAGAATGTTGGTTGATACAGCAAGTAATGGTGATTTCCTATGTTGCTGTTGGTATGACCTTAGTGGAGAATCTTGCTCAAAGTGATGGAAATTATGGAGAGGTTTATGATAGAACTCCAAGGGATCATTCTGATATTAATGAGTATCACCACAAGGAGATCAAAGGCATTGAATGACAAGATGGATAAGATGATTCTTGCTCTACTTCGCCAACTACTAGAAGGTCAAGGAAGAAGTGCTATTGAGTTGGCCACTCAAAAATGGAAGCTATGCACACCAAGGTTGATGAGGTGTATAGAGTGTTAAATGCTAAGATTGAGAGGTTGCAAACACAGGTCCATGGAAAATCTTCCTCTTCTACAAAGTGGCCAATGGGTTCATTGCCGGGAAAACCAGAACCAAACCCAAAATAGTATATTAATGCCATCACACTTAGAAGTGGTAAGACTCAGCCTACTCAAGAGCTCAATAGGGAAATTGAGTCTAAAGGAGGGGAGGTAGTGGTTGAGATTGAAGATGAAGATGAGTTGATAGACATAGAAGCTGAAAAGGTTGTGGTTGACAAAGCGAAGAGTAAAATGATTGAGGAAACAAAGAAAGATAAGACCATTGATGAAGCTCCCAAGAAGAGTAAAGATGTTGCCAAGGAGACTCTATTTGTGCCTCCACCTTATAAGCCAAGTGGACAAGTATAGAGCTATGTTTGATGCACAAATGAAAGATGTTGCTATTACAATGACAATTTGTGACGGTCCTTCGGGATGAGTGGTTTTCGTGATGGTCCTTTGGGATGTGTGGTCTTGGTGGCGGTCCTTGTTAGGAAAATTACTTGGCATTGGTGGCGGTCTTGTTTAAGACATTTGTTAGGTCTTGGTGGCGGTCTGTTTAGACATTTGTTGGCCTTTGTGGCGGTCCTATTTAGGACATTTGTTAGCCTTAGTGGCAGCCATTTTGGTATGTTGATGACCATTGTGTGGTCATGAGGTATCCCAGTTAGAGGATATGTGGTTGGTAGGACATTGTGATGTTTTATGCAAGCTACATGAGGGAGACCTAGTTAGGAGATAGGACTCAGACGTGTTCATAATTATTTGCTCTATGAAAAATTGGTCCTGAACGACTCTTTGGGGAATCTTTGGTTCTCCTAGTACCGTCATATACAGAGACTTTGTGACTTGAGAGTGTGGCTAGTATATCGACTTTGGTTGACGATCCAGAGGCGCGTTGTAGGATGGCAACCCAAGAAAAGAATATTGGACTTCCTTTATATTTTATGGCATGTGGCTTAGGCCCGATGAAGAGCCAATATTAATGGCATGCAGGCTAAGGCTTGATGAGAAGCCAATAAAAACGCTAGGTTGAAACTTATGAGTAAAGGAAAGTCCAAAATTCGAGAGCAAATAGTGCTTGGAACGCGAGTTTATCACCTAGAGGTAACCTTCACAAATTAGTCGGAAGAGGTGTGGGTCGTGGAGACGGTTGCACGGAAATCCATGGCTGATGGTTGTTCAAGATTCGAGGACGAATCTATGTTGGTGGGGGAGAACTGTAATGCCCGTGAACCAAAAAGAGGAATTGTGGCAAGGGTGTCGCTCGACACCAAGTTTGGTCGGGAATTCAGTTCGATTACAAGATTTCTTGGTTTATTGCTGGTTCAATTTAAGGATTATAAAGGTTTTGGCCGACGTTTTTAGGGTTTAATCTCCAATTTTCGTCCCCCTTTGTATCTGAGAGAGAAAACGCTTCATGAAAAGTTCCTGAGAGTTCCAGTAGGTTCTTCCCTAAAGCGTTTGTACCTGTTTTCTTGAGGGATTTCTCCGTGGGAGTGAAGATTTGAGACAACGGGCATGAGAGAGGCTTGCTATGTGTGTTTTTCCTAAGTTTTTGGTCAGAGACTTCCTGCTATAGAGCTGAATGCATGACCATGGCTAATCTAAGCTTGATAATTTTATGTTTCCGGTATTCTTTGAGTTGTATGATTGATTCCTTGCTTGCATGTGGTCGATTTGTGGTTTATATGGCCTTATGGGTCTTTTGGTTGAGCCTTGGTCGCATTGGAGACGTTTGGGGACGGAGATCTGTGCTAGAGCTTCGAGGAAAACAATGCTCGGCATCGAGGTCGATCGACATAAGGACTGTGTCAGTCAACACTAATGCGAGGACGGCTGGAAAGCTCAGAGGATTGTAGTTCGACACTGTAACGCCCGCATCCCGCGATCCTAAAGGGGGTCAATTTGTTTTAAGGAAAGATAGCTAAATGAGATTAAGTAGCTAAGCTACTAGCTCAACTAAATGGAATATGAGCTGAACGAGCTCGATGGGCAAGTTAGCTCAGCTGCAGACAGCTCTCAGCCAGCTGCGGACATCTCGGCCAGCTAGTGTCAGCTCGTCCAGCTAATGTCAGCTCGACCAACCAGCATCAGCTAGACCAGCTGGACAGTGGTGGACAGTCATGGGACAGCATGACTGAGCAGGCATGACCGAACGGGCATGGCCAGACAGGCACGGATGGACAGGCACGTCCGAACGTGCATGATCAAAGGGCCTTGACGGACAGGTGCCTTTTGGGGCCTAGACTTCGGCCAGGACAGTATAAATAGAGGGTCATGCCTTCAATTTTCTACACCATCATCCATCCATCGTCGATCTAAGCCTAAGAAGAAAATGGGGTGCGGCTCGGCGAGTTTACTCATCCGAACTGATGTGCATGCAACCTCTCTATCGAAGGTACGATGAGACAAGCGATGGGTTGGCAATCGGACCGAACCGATCGTAGGATAAGCGGTGGTTTGGCGACGGAGTCGAACCAATCACAGCATGATCGACGGTTCGATCATAGAGTCGGACAGATCGAATGGTGATCGACGGTTCGATCATAAAGTCGGACAGATCGAATGGTGATCGACGATCCGTGTCAATGGACGGATCGATCGAGGGTTGACTGGTAATTCAATCGCTAGCCGGATCGGATGATCAAAGGATCAATGATCCGAGCCGTAGGTTGGCTTGGTTGGTCGGGTGGTCAACAAGTCCGTCGGAAGTATCGGCCCGGGTCTGTGGTTGATCGGTGATTCGATTATGGGGTCGGATCGTTCGATTGGACCTGGCTCTGATACCAAGACCGACAAGTCGACGACGTTCAAAGGTATGACCAATGGGTCAACTAATGGCACGTCTGATGCCAAGCTTCGGGAACACGAGTGGTTCGGAAAGCCGATAGAGCAATCGTTCACTGTGAACCGAAGGGACTATATGTCCACATCCCTAATGTGTGAAAGCCTATGGGGTTGGTTGGTTGTATTGCTAAGCATAAAGGGATGGGTCAAGGGTAAAGTTATATCCGCTGCGTAAAGGGGGTTCACGAAGCAAGACCGCGAACCAAAGCTAAGTGACCGAATCACTGGACATTCGGCCAGGTATGGGGCCAAATGGAAGCCGTGGCCGCGGACGCTAGGACTTCCGGGTTGGGGTCTTTCAAGTTGTTATCAGAGCATGTGCGATCCTGTGAGGACCAATGCAATTGTACTATGTGTTCGGTCAAAATGGAAATCTCTGATAAGATCGAAAACATGCTTGGGAACGGGAATGTGTTCGCCAAGATGGCTAGTGAATCAGGCGATTGTTCAAAACGTCGAACACATAGCATATCGACTATAAGGTCGGGAATTATGACCGCGTCCGGGAAGGACCACGGTCGGTAAATATCGACCAGAAGGTTGGGAGTTATGACCGCGTCCGGGAAGGACCATGGTCAGGAAACATTGACCAAAAGGTTGGGAAAGTGTCGACCGAAGTTCGAGAGAAACATGGACCAAAGGTCCAGGAAATGACGACCGGAAGGTCGGGAGAATACGACCACTGGTCGGGAATGACGATCGAGTCCTAGGGGACCATGGTCGGGAAATTTTCCTAGTCGGGATGGAACTAGGACGGAAAAAGACTTGATCAATTCGGAGACTGTCCAAGATCAAGGGAAATAGATCGCGTCAGGAAGACGTGGATCTTGGAAAAATGACCTAGTCCCAAAAAGAGCAAGATCTAGAATAGATCAAATCTCAGTTGGACAAAGGTCGGGAATTTCTATGCCCGCCAAATTCGAGAACGAATTCATTTTAAGGGGGGTAAACTTGTAACACCCGCGTCCCGCAATCCTAAAGGGGGGCAATTTGTTTTAAGGAAAGATAGCTAAATGAGCTTAAGTAGCTAAGCTACTAGATAAACTAGCTGGAATATTAGCTAAACGAGCTCGATGAGCAAGTTAGCTCAGCTGCAGACAGCTGCAGACAGCTCGGCCAGCTAGTGTCAGCTCGTCCAGCTAGCGTCCAGCTAGTGTCAGCTCGACCAGCTAGCGTCCAGCTAGCATCCAGCTAGCGTCAGCTAGCGTCAGCTAGACCATCTGGACAGTGGTGGACAGTGTCCGGGCCAGCTGGGGAGCTTGTGGATGGTCATGGGACAGCATGACCGAACAGGCATGACCGAACGGGCATGGCCGGACAGGCACAGACGGACAGGCACGTCCGAACGTGCATGATCGAAGGGCCTTGACGGACAGGTGCCTTTTAGGGCCTAGACTTCGGCCAGGACAGAATAAATACAGGGCCTTGCCTTCATTTTTCTACACCATTATCCTTCCATCGTCCATCTAAGCCTAAGAAGAAAAGGGGGTGCGGCTCAGCGAGTTTACTCGTCCGAACTGATGCGCATGCTACCTCTCTATCGAAGGTACGATGAGACGAGCGACGGGTTGGCAATCGGGTCGAACCGATCGTAGGATAAGCGGTGGTTCAGCGATGGAGTCAAACCAATCGTAGGATGATCGACAGTTCGATCATAGGGTCGGACAGATCAAATGGTGATCGACGATCCGCGACAATGGACAGATCGATCGAGGGTTAACCGGTGATTCAATCGCTAGTCGGATCGGTTGATCAAAGGATCGACGATCCGAGCCGTAGGTTGGATTGATCGGTCGGGTGGTCGACAAGTCCGTCAGAAGTAGCGGCCCGGGTCTATGGTTGATCGGCGATTCGATTATGGGGTCGGATCGTTTGATTGGACCTGGCTCTGATACCAAGACCAACAAGTCGACGACGTTTAATGGTATGACCAATGGGTCAACTAATGGCACGTCCGATGCCAAGCTTCGGGAACACGAGGGTAGCCGTTCACTGTGAACCGAAGGGACTATATGTCCCCATCCCTAATGTGTGCAAGCCTATGGGGTTGGTTAGTTGTATGGCTAAACTCAAAGGGATGGGTCAAGGGTAAAGTTATATTCCGCTGCGTAAAGCTGGTTCACGAAGCAAGGCCGCGAGCCAAAGCTAAGTGACCGAATAAATGGATATTCGGCCGGGAATAGGGCCGAATGGAAGTCGTGGCCACGGACGCTGGGATGTCCGGGCGGGGTCTTTCAGACACTATGTGAAGGTGTCGGTCAACACAACTAGGGTTTTCGACTAATGTCGAGCAGGTGTCGGTCGACACCAGGAGGGACACCAACCTTTGCTAGGTGTCAGTATCGATCGACACCAGGTTGGTGTCGGTCAAGGAAAACTTTCAGTAGAGGACTCATACTTGCTTTTCCTGGTTTGATTATGTTGTGTGATGATTTTTGAACATTAAATTCTCAATTTCTTGTGTGTACAACCCAGTAGATGGGATGATTGTCTCACTGAGTGTTATGAAAATACTCATGCATCTCAATTTGTGTTTATGGTGCAGGTAAAGTGATAACTCTCTAATTTACATGTTTTAGACACCCTTTTTGTCCATATTCTGCATTATATATACCCTAACCGTAGCATTTTTAGCTCATTAACTGTAGAAATTTGCATTTAGGCCATTTAGGGTGCTGCATTCTTGCATTTGTGCATTTTGGATGAAAACAGGTGCTTTAGAGCCTAAAATGGGGAAAAACAAGGTCAAACCCGAGCATGTACCCGAAGGAGCTATTGTGCAAGAAGATTAGTCTGAACCTCAACCCGATCAAAGAGGATCTAAGAGCAGGAAGAACAACCCGAAGACCTACCCGAGGAACAACCCGATCAAAAAGGTTTCCATATATAAACCGCCTCTTCTTCCTCTCTCCCTAGCACGCCGCAGACACTCAAAACAGAGAGCGAGAGCTTCTGAGAGAGAGACTGAGCGATTCAAACACTTTTTCCACTTTGTTAGTATTCTTTTGGTTTTCTTTTCTAGTTTTCGATTCTGCACTCTACTACTTTTATTTTATTTCAATACAATGCAGTTTACTTTCATTTGTGTTTTTATGCTTTCTAAAATGAGATCTGAGTAGTGAAATAAAGTTCCTAAGGATGGGATTGACAAATATGTCTTCTTGATCGGTTAGGATGTCTTAGCTTGATTGTTAATTTTATATAAATTCCTTTCTAGATTGGTGTTCTTAATGCTATTTTCAGACCGAGAAGTTGAGACTAGATCTAGGGTGTTTTGCCATCGAGAGATGTTGTTGAAATGCTTGAATCAATCAATGCTAGAGATTTACTTACTTAGCCTAAGAGATTAGATGTGTAAGGAGTTTATTGACAATAATGAATCGGTTTGTAATGCCCTGCTTGGTCATGTTTCTCCAACGAGAGTTGGGTAGGGGAGTGACCAAGGTTGATTGTTTCTATCACGAGAGTGTTTTAACAAGATTTAAGAGATTCATTGTCTAGGGAATATATGTTTGAGGCATGTAAGACATCCCAAATTTATCAGGAACACTTATGAGTCAATTACCCCATCCTTAGGAGCTTTCTTATCTTGATTGTTTAGCTTTCTTCTATAACTCGACCCCTTACCCAAACTGGTACTCGATCACCAGCTTCGTGTATACCTTCGAGTTGTTCATCCTTGACTATTTGATCTGATCACCCCACCCGATCCTGTACTCGAAGGCTTGCATCGAGTGCTTAGGTTGTGTGGTTCTTGCCTTTTTATTTACTTTTGCTTATTTTAGGATTGTTAGATGAAACCCCAATTATTGCTTGGCTTGACTTGCTAGTTTCTGATCATATCTTATCGGCTAGCATAACAACCATCTTGATTGATAACCCTTTGTACTACAATTGCATAGGGATATGATACCCTGGTTGAAAATCCTGTTATCAATTTGGCGTCGTTGCCATTTGGTTGAATTTTGTTTGCAACGTTTAAGATTTCAGCACTTGCTAAATCAAGTTCTTTTCTATACTTTGGTTCGGATCTAACTTGTTTACTTTCGTGTTTCTGTGTTTTGCATTTCAGGTACAACCCGAGTACCCACCCGTCACTCGATCACCTAGATCGGGTAGACCTTCGTGTACTCACTCGGTTCACTGATTGTGCATGCAAACATGGTCCAAGGGTAGCCAACAATTGAGTCTTTTCATCGACAACATCGACAGACCAAGGTTACTCCATCAACAACAAGTCCAGCAACCGCAACCAACAACAATTGAGGAGGTCATGAATACTCAGAATGGTCCACCAGCTCCTCAAGAGAGGACCCACATAGGAGCAGGATATGCTCCATCTACTCACACTCAAAGGACATGGCATTGTGCCACCTGCTGTTTAAAACAACAACTTTGAGATCAGGAGTAGTCTCATCCAAATGATTCAAAGCAATAAATTTCATGGATTCCCAATGGAGGACCCATTGGATCATCTGGATGAGTTTGATAGGCTTTGTAGCCTAAACAAGATCAATGGAGTTAGTGAAGATGGATTCAAGCTCCGGCTTTTCCCATTTTCTTTGGGTGACAAAGCACACATCTAGGAGAAATCACTCCCCAAGGAGTCCATCACCACTTGGGAAGAATAAAAAAAGGTGTTCCTTGCCAAATTCTTCTCCAACTCCAGATCTGCAAGGCTGAGAAATGACATCTCCTGCTTTGTTCAAAAGAGCAATGAGACGTTCAGTGAAGCTTGGGAACGTTTCAAGGGATACACAAGCAGATGCCCGCATCATGGATTCAACAATGCCTTGTTGCTAAGTACACTTTACCGAGGTGTAGTCCCTAAGATAAGGATGTTGCTAGACACCGCTAGTAATGGTAATTTTCTCAACAAGGATGTTGATGAAGGTTGGGATCTAGTGGAGAACTTAGTCCAATCTGATGGGAACTACAATGAGGAGTATGATCGTAGAATTCGATCTTCTGGAGAGGATGATGTCAATACAAGAGAGACATGAAAGCACTCAATGGCAAATTGGACAAAATCCTCAACCAGCAGCAACATGTCCATTCCATCTCGGAGGAAGACTAGTTTCAGCAACAAGATGGGGAGAGTATTCAGCTAGAGGATGTTAACTACATCAACAATCAAGGAGGTTACAATAAAGGATACAACAACTACAAACCAAACCCGAATCTCTCCTATCGTAACCCGAATTTTGCAAATCCTCAAGACCAAATTTACCCTTCCGCAGTCCAAGGAAACCATGGCCAGCAAAAGCCTTTTAACCAATACAATCAAAGCTTTGCTCCTAAGCAGCAGTACTCTTGCCATTACCACCAACCAATTGCACCACCTGGATTCCCACCACAACAAGGATCACATAACCAATCTCAAGAAGCTAACTTACGCGGCCTAATTCAGCAGATGATACAGAGTCAATCATCGGCTGCAATGGACAATGCAAAACGATTCGCGGAGATGAGCAACAAGATCGATTCTGGGTACAATGACCTGAATGCCAAGTATGATTCTCTCAACACTAAGTTGCGATACCTAGAAGGCCAACACAACACCCAACCACCTCCAAAACTTAACCAGCTTCCAGGTAAAGTTGTTCAGAACCCAAAAGACTATGCTACTGCCCAGGTCATCATTCTTGAAGATGTTGATGACTACCTCACTGAGTACAACGATGTTCAAGAGGGAGGATATGGATCACGGTGAGATGTATGAGCACCATTACTACTTCTCCGAGTATGAACCCTATCCTTCACCCGAGGAGGCTGATCGAGCTGATGATCGAGCACTGGTTTGAGAATCGCAAACCAATGCACCACTCGAGGCTGAACCTGATGACACACCCGATGATGGTGATCGGATGATCCATCGGGTAGATGTCCAGATGATAGATCAACCTCAACTGCCGGCAGCTGAGGAAGGGGAATTAGAGGAAAGATTCAGAGCAGCTCTTGACATCCAATTGGAGGCGCTTGCAGAGCGTATGTCCAGACGAAAAGCCCCACCTCCTAAGATGTTGCCACCACACGTGCTTCGAGAGGAAACCATCAAGGAGACAGCTCAGCTGGAGATTGAAGTAAAGGAAGCTGATAACAGGATTTTCACCCAGGATATCAATTCCCTATGCATTTGTAGTACAAAGGGTTATCAATCCAAATGGTTGTTATGATAGCAGATAATATATGATCAGAAGCAAGCAAGTCAAGCCAAGCAACAGTTGGGGTTTAATCTAACAATCCTAAAATAATCAAAAAGAAAAAAAACAAGCAAGAACCACACGACTTAAGCAATCGATGCAAGCATTCGAGTACAGGATCGGGTGGAGATATCAGGTCAGGAAGTCAAGGATGAACAGCTCGAAGGTATACACGAAGCTGGTGATCGAGTAGTAGTTCGGGTAAGTGGTCGAGTTATAAAATAAAGCTAAACGATCAAGATAAGAAAGCTCCTAAGGATGGGGTAATCAACTCATAAGTGTCCCTGACTAGTATGGATGTCCTACATGCCTCAAGCAAATATTGCCTAGACAATGAATCTCTAAAATCTTGTTAAAACACTCTCGTGATAGAAACAATCAACCTTGATCACTCCCCTACCCAACTCTCGTTGGAGAAACATGACCAAGCAGGCAATAGAAACCGATTCATTATTGTCAATAAAATCCTTACACATTTAATCTCTTAGGCTAAGTGAGTAAATCTCTAGCATTGATTGTTTCAAGCATTTCAACTACATCTCTTGATGGCAAAACACCCTAGATCTAATCTCAACCTCTCGGTCTGAAAATAGCATTAAGAACACCAATCTAGAAAGGAATTTATATAACATAAACAATCAAGCTAAGACATCCTAACCATTCAAGAACACATATTTGTCAATCCCATCCCTAGAAACATTGTTTCACTACTCAGATTTCATTGCAGAAAACATAAAAACACAAATAAACGAAAATTGCATTGTATTGAAAATAGAATAAAAGTAGAAGAGTACAGAATCGAAAACTAGAAAGAATAGCAAAAGAAATGAAAACAAATCCTAACAAAGTGGAAAAAGTGTTTTAGTCGCTCAAAATCTCTCTCAGAAGCTCTCGCTCTCTATGTTGAGTGTCTGCGGCGTGCTAGGGCGAGAGGAAGAAGAGGGGGGTTTATATATGGAAACCCTTTTAACCTAGCTGCTTGGTCCTGCCCGAGGGTCTGCTCGAGGGGGTGAACGAGGTTCAAGTCGGGTAACTCCTCGGGTAGGTCTTCGGGTTGTTCTTCCAGCTCTTAGATCCTCCTTGATCGGGTTGAGGTTTGGACTGTTCTTCTTGCACAACTGCTCCTTCGGGTATATGCTCGGGTTTGACCTTGTTTTCCCCCATTTTATGCTCTTAAGCACCTGTTTTCATCCAATATGCACAAATGCAACAATGGAGCACCCAAAATGGCCTAAATGTAGATTCCTGCAGTAAAGGACCTAAAAATGCTAAGATTAGGGTATATATAATGCAAAATATGGACAAAAATGGGTGTCTAATACATGTAAATTAGAGAGTTATCATAAGCTGTTAAAGAGATTAGGAATGCGATTCTGAGGAGTGGAGTGTGTTTAGATCCTGAACTGTGAATTGATGAGAAATTAGAGGATCCCGGCTCTTTTACTTTGCCATGTTCAATAGGCCTTCGGATTTTCAACAACTGCTTGTGTGATTTGGGTGCTTCGGTCAGCATCATGCTACTTTCAGTTGCCAACAAGATGGGTTTCAGCAGTTTTAAACCAAGTAGTATGTATTTGGTCCTAGCTGATAGAACAATCAGACACCCCATTGGTATCCTGGAAAACTTGCCTCTCAGGATTGGAAGAGTGGAGGTTCCTACCGATTTCATGATCCTGGACATGGATAAGGAACCAGACGATCCACTGATCCTAGGTAGGCCATTCTTGGCAACAGTAGGAGCAGTGATTGATGTAAAAAAGGGACAGATCAGCATTGAGCATGGAGAGCACTTCAAAATGGAACTTGACATCAAGAAGGTGATTAAAAGGCCAACCATTGATGGTCAAGTTTTCTCCACCCATACGAAGCCAAGAGAAATCAAACATCACCAGGAAGTTCATACTACATTTGTTGTGGAACCAGGACAATAACCGAAAAATCCATTTAATCAGTCTGCTACAGTGGAGAGGATTCCAAAACTTCTCCCTCCCAAAAATCATGCTTGAAGAGCGTGAAGAGTCAATCTTAGTGACTTAAAACAAGCTCACTTGGGAGGAAGTCCCAAAGGTATATTTTACTTTCTTTTACTTTTATTTTATTTTATTTTTTTTTGTTTTGTTTAATTCGGATTTTACAATATTTTTATGTTTCCATGAGTTTCAAAAAAAAAAAAAGGAAAAAGAAAAATTTGGGGAACTCGAGGCTATACCTGAATCCGTACCCGACGCGCCTGATCGTGTACCCACTCGGATGGCGAGTGGAGTCCGAATTCCACAAACCCTAGCCCACTCTCGGTGAAGCCCAAGCCAACCCTCTCTATTTAAGGAGCCTCAACTCCCCAACTTCATAAATCCATAAGTTTTCTCTAAACTCTAAAACTCTTTGTATTCCAAACTTCTTCTCTCTCCCTAGAAATCGAGTTTTTCAATCTTGGTGGACTAACCCTATTGATCTCGGTTTAGTATCTTTTTCTTCATTGCAAAGATTCACCAATGGCTCCAAAGATAAGGACATATCAAAAGAAGGGATCTAAGTATACCTCTGCCGCTGCTAGAACCGGAGGTGACGGCATGGATGCTCGCGATTCCCAAGGAGGAGGAGACGCTTCACATTCTCAACTGCTGAGTGGACGTTTCCATTCCCCAACCCGATCCTTCACCCAAGCCGGTGCTCGAGCACCTGATCGTGTAGACCCCCGAGTTCGCTCACCAAGCCCAGTGGCGAGTGCTGTCCGGAGATATCCCCGACATAGGGACCTTTCTACGTCCGAGCAAACTGTCATAGACCCTATGAAGGTTGACTCAGACACCGATGGAGGAGAACCAAACCTCACGGTTGAGGAGAAGAGCCGCGGTTGCAAGAGAGAAGAGACCAGCTTCTGAAAAAGCTAAGGAGGTAGCTGAGAGGGCGGCGGAATAAGAAGATCGAGACACGGAGGGTGAGAGTCATGACAATGAAGAGGAGCAGAGAGAACGCACCCGGTTGGCATTGAGGAGGCTGAAGCAAAGAGAGGTTGAGAGTCCGGCCAAGCTCTTCAAGGTCCTCCACAAGATGAGCTTTGTTGGGACCCGCTACACCCACCGCAAAACGATGAAACAGTTGGGAATCGCTAGAGACGTCGAGTTTCTCTTTGACATGTGCTACCTGGGCTAGATGATGCGAGCCAACCTCGAAGCATACGAGGAGGAGACGGTTCACTTCCTTTCCACGCTGCAGTTACATTATTTTGAAGACCACCCGACCCTGCTACCCGATGGGGGGATTGGGTTCATCACCTTCTCCGTGCACAACAAGGAATACCGACTCACTTTCAGGGAGATGGTGGAGCTGTATGGTTTCAAGGCTGGTAGTGGAGAAAACATGGAGGTAAGCAAGGAGGAGATGAGATCCCTATGGCTGACAATAGGAGATAAGCTTCCCTACAAATCTACAAGCTCCAAATCTGCTCAAATTAGGAGCCTTGTTTTGAGGTATTTCCACAAGTCCCTAGCCTGCAATTTATTTGCTAGGAAGGAAACTAGGAATGTGAATGATCATGAGCTCCAACTGCTAGATATAGCCTTTTGTGGGATTTTGGATAATACTAGAGATGGTAGACCACTAGTAGGGGATGTTGCGGACACTAGTTTGGTTTTTGTGCTGCTTGATCAGTTCTTGTATCTGAAATCCTGGGCAATGAAAACAGAGAGGCGGGAAGGAGCTGGAGAGATCTCTATAGGAGGTTTAGTCACACCGATTTTGGTAGCTTGCGATGTGTAACATCCCCATTTTTAATTAGTGGGCTATTTGAAGTTTTAGCCCATTAATAGCCCAAGTTAACCAAAGTTAAAACGACAAAGGGTTTATGGTGTAAGTGTGGATGCACTCATATCGTCGTACTTGTTTTGTCGAAAGAAGAGAATTTGTGAACCCTAATCCTAAGTCTCTCTCAACGTCGTAGTTCACCATCGTCACCGTCTTTCTCATGTTGTTGTCATTGCCATCGTTGAGAAGGAGAGCAAGAGGTCACGGGGATTTGTTGTTCGTCATCCTCGATCACCATCGTTAGTCAGCAACCCATCGTGAATCACCAGAGTTTGAAACCATGTGTTAACCACTATGAGCAGAAATGTCAGTCGTTGTCTCCGTAACAGCCATAGCCATTGTCGAGGCCGTTAAGGGTAAGGAAACCCTAGTGTTCTTTTGTAACTTGCGCATTAAGTAAATAATATTTTCTAATGATCTGTTGTTGTTGTTTGATTGTGAATCATGAGAACTGAACACCAACGTGAGCTTGAGCCACCTTGGATCCCTGTTGCCGAGTAGACTCCGTTGCTTGAATCGTGGAGCAAACAACGGTGAAGCTTACTCTTGTCGTTGTTGTGTTGTTATTAAACCGGATCTCAAATAGAGTAAATCAAGAATTCTAAGTTGCGTAATTGACGTCTTGAACCGAAGTTTCAATACGTGAGTTGATTTGTGTTGGTGTGGTCACGTGTATAAGTTGAACGGCGGTGTAATGGATAGTGTGCTGTAATTGGTTATTTATTAAACTCAGTTGTATGATTGTGGTGATGAATTGTGATTATTGAACTGAATCATGGTCTCGTGGAATTATTAATTATTGGATTTTGGTTTGGTTTAATTACTAAGCTAGATCTAATTAATTAACTGGAATGTCACCCATACAATTTAAATAGAGATTTTGGGGTGGGTTAATTGATTATAGTCATCTAAACCGCTGCAGATCAAGGATTGTTGCTGAAGCGGGTTTCTGTTGTTGCTTTTTCTAAACCAAGTATTAAATTCAATGGCTAAGGTGATGGTGGTATTTGCGGATAACAGTAACCTCTTTCCTTATGTACTCTTCGAGAGTTACTGAGTATAGACTCAAGAATTGTTTGTTAGTTGAATGTGTTTGTGTGGATTTGTGTGAATGGTAAAGTCGGTTGTTAGTAACATGATATATGTGAAGCACATTAGCTACATAATATGATGTTATGAATTAACTTATATATTATATCATAAATATAATTACGAACATACATGAGAATGAGATGAGAATGAGAAAGGAAAAGATACTTGAGGATGTTGGACTGTAATGGACCGACGGGTTCATTGCAGGTCATAAACCGCTGACGAGCAGGGAAGAATCGAGCTATTGGCCGTGGTCTTCTAAGAAAGGGGGTTTGGGAGCCAGAAAAAGTGTTAATGGCCAAACCTATAAAGAACGTAAAACTTCTCTAATAATATAAAGAAAGCAGAAATGTTTTAGTGTGGTAGTTGCCATGAAAGTACATAAAATAATATCGAAGTTATTGTTGACATTCTGAATCTATGCTAAGTAATGGTTGTGATTATATATGGAACATGATTACTGTTTGTCCAGTGGGCAGAGTTTGATCTCCTCACTGAGTAAACTTGTTTACTCACCCCCTTATTTCCCTTTTTCCCAGGTTAGTAAGTTCAAGAGTTGCAGTTTGAAGTTTGTTCGTTGGTGAATTTTAAAGAAATAAACGTTTTTGGCCAGACCGGATGGATTACATGTTGTTCCGTCTTTTGCGATGGTACGGGTGTTACAATGTGCCCCTGAAGGGAGTGGTACATGAGCCGAGATGGCTAGACATCGATTACCTCACATTGACAAGATTCTTGGCTTATGAGAAGCCAAATGATAGGTTACTCTTCAAGTTCGTTCATCCATCAGTCGGAGCTACTCAAATGATTCTGCCCAACGTCGTGTGCACAAAGATCCGACTAGGGGAGAACATAGACTTCATGCCACCATTGGAGGAGTTGTACAACCCTGAGAGGAAATCTGAAGCTGAAGAGAGAGAGCCAACAGGGCAAGGACAGTGAGACAATTCGGAAAACTATGATTTTGAGGAGTATGTTTGCTCCCAAAAGCAACCATTTGGGGTGAGAGAAGCTCACAAGAGAATCAGATGGTTGAAGAGGATGAACAAGTTCCTAGCTAGGAAAGTGAAAGACCTTACCGGCACAGTGAAGGTGATGGGAGGACAGACCAGGGAGTTACAAGACAAGGCAAGTTGTGCCTCAGCTCCCACTTCAGCATATGCACCCACATGGATGGGGAGGAGCGGACCACTAGGAGGAATCCAAGGATTAGCACCTCCAGAGCCTCCTAGGGCGTCATCCTACGAGCCCCAAGCAGAGGAAGGTATCACCAGACCCCATAGATCACAGAGAAGACACTTGGATGCCTATCAGACGCCTCACCTGACGGGGTACACAATGTCATACCCGATGCCTGCACCGAGCACACACTCGGGTGACCACTCGGGTCCTTTCCCGCAGACCTATCAAATGTCATATATGATGCCCTACTCAATGCACCCTGCGAGCAGCTACACGGTGACCATTCCGGACCTCTCCCACCATACCCGTTGTACTACCCGATGCCCTACCCGATGCCCTACCCGATGAGCTACGCGATGCCTTACCCGATCAACCCCTCGGATGCTGGTCTGAGCAAGTCGTCCGTGCACATAACCGAGCTCTCTGATGAGCAAATCCCGGCGCCTACTGAAGCCGATGACGATCCTGGGTACACGTTGGCAAGCATGAAGGCTGCCACAACCTCCTTCTTCACCAACCCATGAGGTACCATTTTCATCCACACCATTGTTTATACCATTGCATTTTATTTTGTTTCAATTTGTGTGATTCTCAGACTTCTTTTTCAGACATTTATTTACACAAGAGACTGTGTAATTTAAGTTTGGTAGAGGGTCTGAGAATGTATCTAACATTGTATTTTATTTTATTATTTTTTTATTTCAAATTTTTACATGTTAGTTTTATTCATTTGAGTCTGCATCTATTTGCATTAAAAACCCAAAAACATTTAAAAAAAAATTTAAAAAAAAAAAAAAAAAAAAAAAAAAAAAAAAAAAGAGTGTTCATGTAGTTGCATTTACATATTAGGATTGAGTCTAGATTGCTTCATATAGGATTGTTTCATATAGATTTTAGGGGACAATGATTAAAACCACCTAGTTTAAAGTCCAACCTTATGATTGAAGTTATAGCCCTTAATCACAGTTCATTGTTGCTAGATCAATCTTTGGAAAAAAATGAAAAATCTTTGTGTAAACCCTTGTGTCTTTTGAAAGCTTCCTCCACTTGTGTGAAACTTTCTTGAACATTGCATCATCTCTATATTATTGGACTTAACCTAAACTTAAATTATCTTGCTTATGGAATTTGAATGCTTGCTCATGGTAACTCTAAACTCGGGTTAACACTCCAATTCTATCAATCTTTTCGTTTAACCCGAATTGCTTTCCCCCACCCTTGAACCCAAACCTTTCTTTCAAGCCTTGTTGTGATTTGTTGAGTGAGGCCTTTTCCTGGTGCTATAGGTTGTGAAACCTTGAGAGTATTGAGAACGACAGAGAACTGGCTCTTGTTTTAGCTAAGTTTAGAATTATTTGGACTAGCTAATAGAATCGGTTATGAAAGATAGGTGGTTAGCATGTTTATTTGGGGTTGGGTTGAGGAATAAAATAGAAACTAAAGAGGAGAGTCTCTAAGGTTGAGTTTAATTAGCTCTAAGTCTCTAAGTAAAAAAAAAAAAAGAGAAAGATCTCCTAAAAAAAAAAGAGAAAACAAAAAAAATGGGAATTTATTAAAGTAAGAAAAAGAAAGGAAAAAAAATTAGAGAGCTAGATGTTTAAAGTTAAAACCTTAGGGATTATAAAAAAAAAAAAAAGAGTTTAAATCAAGGTTGTGGGCAGTTTTACTCTAGGGTATTTGGTAAAAAAAAGAAGGTGAATGACAAAAGGGTAGATTATCAAGAGTTAAGCTTTGTATGCCCTAATTGTTCTCAATCTTAGATAGTTTTCACAACTGTCTAGCATTTCTTCTTTTGAGAGTAAGCCACCCAAAGATATTGTTTAAAACCTACCTACCAAAAAAAGCCTTACCCTTGAAACCGATTGAGCTTGATTCACTTCCCATTTGCAAGAATTCGCCAAACACTTTATTGAATGTGAAAGATATGTTGTTTGGAATTGCAAGTCTTTACTGATAGTTGGAGGATGAACTGGATCGATGCATGGCAATAAGCAAGGAAAAATATTTTTAAGTATGTTGATTGATCTTAGCACCGTTAGACTATCTTTAAAGACTATAGCTTGAATCCTTCGCTTAGCACAAAAAGGTTATGAGTCCCCATTTTTAAACCTCATTCTCCTACTTCCTTCCTAGAGAACTAGCAAGATTTAAGTTTGGGGGTGTGATAACTCTCTAATTTACATGATTTAGACACCCTTTTTTGTCCATATTATGCATTATATATTCCCTAACCTTAGCATTTTTAGCTCATTAACTGTAGGAATTTGCATTTAGGCCATTTAGGGTGCTGCATTCTTGCATTTGTGCATTTTGGATGAAAACAGGTGCTTTAGAGCCTGAAATGGGGGAAAACAAGGTGAAACCCGAGCATGTACCCTAAGGAGGTATTGTGCAAGAAGATTAGTCTGAACCTAAACCCGATCAAAGAGGATCTAAGAGCAGGAAGAACAACCCGAAGACCTACCCAAGGAACACCCCGACCTTATCCTCGTGCACCGCATCAAGCAGACCCTCGGGCATGACTGAGCAGCTAGGTTAAAAGGGTTTCCATGTATAAACCGCCTCTTCTTCCTCTTGCCTTATAACGCCGCAGACACTCAGAACAGAGAGCGAGAGTTTCTGAGAGAGAGACTGAGCGATTCAAACACTTTTTCCACTTTGTTAGGATTCAATTTTGCTTTCTTTTGCTTTTCTTTTCTAGTTTTCGATTATGCACCCTACTACTTTTATTTTATTTTTAATACAATGCAGTTTACTTTCATTTGCGTTTTTATGCTTTCTAAAATGAGATCTGAGTAGTGAAATAAAGTTTCTAGGGATGGGATAGACAAATATGTGTTCTTGACCGGTTAGGATGTCTTAGCTTGATTGTTTATTTTATATAAATTCCCTTCTAGATTGGTGTTCTTAATGTTATTTTCAGATTGAGGGGTTGAAACTAGATCTAGGGTGTTTTGCCATCGAGATATGTTGTTGAAATGCTTGAATCAATCAATGCTAGAGATTTACTTACTTAGCCTAAGAGATTAGATGTGTAAGGAGTTTATTGACAATAATGAATCGGTTTGTAATGCATGCTTGGTCATGTTTCTCCAACGAGAGTTGGGTAGGTGAGTAACCAAGGTTGATTGTTCCTATCACGAGAGTGTTTTAACAAAGATTTAAGAGATTCATTTTCTAGGGAATATTTTGCTTGAGGCATGTAGGACATTCCAAATTGATTAGGAACACTTATGAGTCAATTACCCCATCCTTAGGAGCTTTCTTATCTTGATTGTTTAGCTTTATTCTATAACTCGACCCCTTACCCGAACTGGTACTCGATCACCAGCTTCGTGTATACCTTCGAGCTGTTCATCCTTGACTATTTGATCCGATCACCCCACCCGATCTTGTACTCGAATGCTTGCATCGAGTGCTTAGGTCGTGTAGTTCTTGCCTTTTTATTTACTTTTGCTTATTTTAGGATTAATAGATAAAACCCCATTTATTGTTTGGCTTGACTTGCTAGTTTCTGATCATATCTTATCTACTAACATAATAACCATTTGGATTGATAACCCTTTGTACTACAACTGCATAGGAAATTGATACCCTGGTTGAAAATCCTGTTATCATAAAGGCAATGTGTTATCGTGAAGTCAAGGCAATGAGGATGAGGATGTTCTAGAGGCTCGGTTGTTTGTTCTATGTTGTTGTTAGGTTTCGAGTATTGAATGTACTTGTCTAGAATGTATGTTTAGGTTGTTGTTTCATTGCTTTATGACTTTGATGCTTATTGGTTATTGAATTCATTGGTTATTGGATATTAATTCTATTGGAGTTTCTGGTTTTACATTATTGATTATTTCCATTGTATGTTGATTGGGGTTAGGATGTTGGTGAGTATAGGATCAGTAGTTTAATATTATATTAAAAACGAAAAAATAGATCGGGTCGTTTTAGTATCATCCATTGACCTATCAGTCATATCTTCGAACCTCCATCGACTCGTCAAACTTGGTATCAGAGCTAGGTCTGATCGATGTGTCCGACCCCACAATCAAATCGAGGATCAACTACAGACTCGACTGATACTTCCAAATGACTTGTCGAATCATTGCTTCTCCTTCGATCAGTTTGACCCGATCAAAAGGTCATCGAAGATCCATTGAAATGGTCGAATCGTTCGAGGGTTGATCGGTAATTCAATCACTAGTCGGATCGGGTGATCGAATGATCAACGATTCAAGCCGTATGTTGGAATGATCGATCAGATTGTCAGTGATTCAGACAAAAGTATCAATCTACTCGGTGGATGATCGACGATTAGATGATGAGGTCGGATCGATATATTGACCTGGCTTTAATACCAAGACCGACGAGTCGATTATCGCATGTCTGGTGCCATGCTTTGGGAACACGAGTGGTTCGAGAAGCCGATAGTGCAACTGATCGTTGTGAACCGAAGGGACTATATGTCCCCATCTCTAATGAGTGCAAATCCTATCGGGTTGGTTGGCTGTATGGCTAAGGCACAAAGGGATGGAGGTCAAGTGTAATATTATAATCGCTGTCTATAAGGGTTTAATAGGCAAGGTCGCGAGCCAAAGCTAAGTAAATAGGTTAAGTCAATGGATGTTCGGCCGAGAAACGGGACAAATAGAAGTCGTGATATTGGACGCCTAAACGTTCGGGTCGGGGTCTTTCGGGTTGGTAGCAGAGCATGCAAGATCCTGTGAGGATGTATGCGGTTGTGCTATATGTTCAAACGAAATGGAAGTCTATGATAAGATCCAAAAGAACCAAATGTCTGTAAAGGATTGACCGAAGGTCAGAAAAACACCGACCAAGGTCGAGAGAAGAATATAAACTAGAAGGTTAACAAAACATCTACCAAGCGTCGAGGAGAATATCGACCAAGGTTCGAAGAAAATGTTGACCAAAGGTCGGAAAAGCATCGACCAAATGTCAGGGAAAATACGACCAACGATCGAGAATGACGATTGCATCCGGGAAAGACCTTGGTCAGGAAATTGTTCTAGTTAGGATGGAACTAGTATGGGAATATATTTGATCTATTCGGAAACTGACCAAGATCAAGGGAAAAATATTGTGTCGGGAAAGACGTAGATGAAGGAAAAATGACCAAGTCCCAGTAATAGATCAAGTCTCGAGTGGACAAAGCTTGGGAAAATCTGCGCCTACCGAATTTGAGGACTAATCCATTTTATGGGGGGGGGGGGGGGGGGGTTGACTTGTAATGCCCTCTTCCCGCTATCCTAAAGGGGGGAAATTTGTGATGAGGATATCGAAACCAACTCAACTGAATCTGACGAAGAGACCATCAATATCCCTAGTGTGAATCAACCACCAAGAACTAGATCAAGCACAAGGAAATTAAGAGAGGAGTTTAACAATTCTGTAAAGACACTCATTTTTATCATTGAGCTTGAAGAACTCCAAGAAGACAAGATCGACAAGGAAATGCTAGAAATCACTCAAGAGAAACTCAAGACTCCAACAACTGTGTTTCTACCAGTTTTCCAAGGAATCAAGGAAGCTACTGTATTCACCATTTCAAGTGCAGGAGAACCCACCAGTTTAGGAAACCCACCACAACAAAGCTTCAGACCGGGCGCTATTCCCACCAGGATGACATTAGGCAAAACCGGCCAGTATGACAGACTGCTCACCACCCGGCCAGTATCAACGTGGACACAATTATTTATCTAAGGTATGATTTTCAATTTGAATAAATAACGGTTCTTTTCTTGTTTTGCAGGATTATGACCGTTATAGTTTTTAAGAGTCTCTTCTTTTAATTCCCTTTCAATTTTGTTGTTTTTACAAGTTTAGCCCTTTTATTATGTAATATCTTCGACCCTAGAAGGTTCCCGGCTGTTGGACTAGTATATAAAGTCCCTTCTCAGCTATGTATCCTTTCAACGTTGAATGAAATAAAAAGAGTGTTTTCTTTGGTTTTCTTCTGAGATAGAAGCAACCACCCTCTCCTTCTTCTTCTTGTATGTGAATCCTTGAAGCTTGAGAGTTATTTGATGATATTTTGTGTTTTTGTTGGGTTTTAATACTTGTTTTTGCATAGTTTTGTTGCATAATCTTGTCATTCTAGGTTGTTTTAGGGGCATTTGCATTTAATTTGTTGTTTCTCAGGATTTTGGAGTGGCTTCATCACATTTGGAGCATTTGGACTTTATTTGGTGCAAAGAAGCAAAGAAGAGTGAAGTGACGGATAGGCGTCCAGACCCTTTGGTCAGACCATGTCCGTAGCTCATCTTCAGTGTCTCCCTTCGCCAACAAGAACCTGAAGCCATTTCTCAACATCAAGATCAAAACTGATAAACGACAATCTCCTTTGGTCAGACGACGACTGGTTCACACCTTCGGCCATCTCCTTCGGCCAGACGACGACCGGATCACACCTTTGGCCTTGTCCTGCGGCCAAGCCTTGCCCGGGTCACTTTCTCTGATGGAAGATCAGAAAGAGTAAACGGTCTACCCCTACGGCCAAACCATGGTCGAAGCATCCACACAACATTCTCTGTTCGACCAAGACCACCCCGTAGCCGCCTAGTCCGTACTTGGTTCAGCTTTGACCCGGGTTTGATCCGGTTTGGCCCGGGTTGACTCGGTTCCCTTCTATTTTCTTATAAATACATTACACTTATTAAGGAAAGGACTTATTTTTTGTTCAGTAGCTTTTAGGGTTCTTAAACTTGTTCTAGATTTGTTGAATCTTTGTTTACTTCTAAGTTTTTAATAGTAATTTCTTCTTTATTTCTCCTAACCTACAGTCTCTTATTATGATTTCACAAAGATCAAACTTTTTTGCTTTGTGTGATCATGATTATGAGTGAGTAGTCTAATAGAGTCTTTGGGTTTTTGTAGATTAGGACGATTTAGAAGTTGGGTTATGGAGTTTATGTTTATAATTCTTTAGATCCTTGCTTATTGGTTGCTAATAAAGCTAGATCAGCCTTGATCATGTTGATTCTAGAATTTAGGAATTTCATGCCCAGAAGGTGTTTGATGAATTTCCTGAATCAAAACTTTTAAGGGTTTTGCATTCCTAACCTTTGGAAAATCTTGACTATGGTGCTTAGTGGCTAGATAGACTTGATTCTAATTCTAATTGATCATTAATTGCCTTTGGAAGAAGTTGATGATTGATTGATTGATTAGTAAAGGGATTAATTGCATGAAAATGTGTTAGTCTTGTTATTGTTCTATTGCCTAGGGATCTTGCTTAGTTTAAGTTGTTTGATACTCCATAATCCATCTCTTATTTCACTCCTAATCAATTACCGTATCCCCTGAGATTATCCTTTAGTTATTGTTGAGTTGATTTTCTATTTCTTTCTTGGTTTATTGTTGAGCTTTTTTACAATTTATTTGCTTTGCTTAGGTTAAGATTCTTAAAAAAACCATCTCTTGTTTAAGGATAGATTAAGTAGCTTTTTGCATAGTGTGTTTATCATTGCAAATTAAGGATTGATAATTTAATTGATTGAAATATACTACATCAATTTGGCGTAGTTCCCTTGAGGTTGAGGATGATAATTGGGTTGGGAGGGAAAACCGGGAAGCTTTTGTGGCGGATAAGTCTGATCTTGCAGGTTCTCCACATTAGTAATGCGGTAAGAGAGGTTTGGATGGTTGCGGTAATTGGGATTGAGCTTGTTATAACCCTGGACACCAACATAATTGACCTATTCTTGTCTTTCAACACAAGCTTTTATACCTTCTAGTAAAAGTTCACACTCACTGACAAAGTGAACGGGCTTTTGATTCGCAACAAGTAACTTATCCATTTTATCATTCAACGCCTTGATCTCCTTGCGGTGCTGCTCATTCATATCAGTATGGTCCCTTGGAGTTCTATCATAATCCTCTCCATAATTTCCATCACTTTGAGCAAGATTCTCAACAAACGACATCCCTTGTTCTGGATTCTGACCCAAGAAGTTTCCATTGCTTGCTATGTCAAGAAGCATTTTGTATTTAGGCAAGACTCCTCGGTAGTGTGTACTCAATTGTGACTCTTTGGAGAAACCATGATGTGGACATTAATACATGTACCCTTTAAATC
Organism: Camelina sativa; assembly: GCF_030686135.1. Lineage (NCBI taxonomy): Eukaryota > Viridiplantae > Streptophyta > Magnoliopsida > Brassicales > Brassicaceae > Camelina > Camelina sativa. Next base: position 27,165,765 of record NC_141898.1, on the reverse strand, counting down.
TCTCCCAAGATTCAGAAAAACTCTCATTATACCGCTGAGAAAAATTGGATATCTCATTGCGAAGGTGAGCTATTCTTGTAGTAGAGAAGAACTTTGATAATAAAGCCTTCTTGCAGATATCCTAAGATGTAATGGTGTTATGAGGCAGATTTTATTCCCATATGTGAGCCTTGTCACCAAGAGAGAATGGGAAGAGGCGGAGTTTGAAGGCATCTTCCAAAATGTCGTTTATCTTAACAGTGACATAAAAAACGATCAAACTGATCCATGTGATCAAGTGGGTCTTCCATCGCCAAAACATGAAACTTTTACCCTTAAACCATTTTCATAAGACTGGCCTTGATCTCAAAGTGATTGTTCTCAACTGGTTGAGCTCTAATATTGGTGCGATGACCATTGACGTTTGGCGCATCATAAGCTCCAATCAGTGGGGCTTGTCTTGGCACATGGTGAGGAGCTCAGTCATCATTGGGCTGGTCATTTCCATTATGACCAGCAGCGGGAGGAGGGTTGTTCTCCATAGCTTGTCGTGCTAACCGGTGATTCTCACGCTCATTACAGTAAATGTCGTAAACACGCTTGATCTAGTCATCTTGGCCTTGACTTATCAAGTTCATACACCTTGCAAAAGAGAATTCAAAACACCAAAGCAAACCAAGTAAGTAACAATGTAAAGTAAATGATTAGGCTCAAGCAAAGTTGAAATCCTAATGGTAAAATATAATGCATACGAGCAATGGCGCCAAATTGATGTAGTACTTTTCAATCAATTAAATTATCAATCCTCAATTTGCAATGATCAACACACTAGGAATGCACAAAGCTGTTTAATATAACCTTAAACAATAGATGGTTTTTGTAACAATCCTAACTTAAGCAAGCAAATTGATTGTAAAAAGCTCAACAAATAAACCAAGAAAGAAATAGAAAATCAACTCAACAATAGCTAAAGGAGAATATCTCAGGGTTAAGGTAATTGATTATGAGTGAAATAAGAGATGGATTATGGAGTATCAAACAACTTAAACTAAGCAAGATCCCTAGGCAATAGAACAATAGCAAGACTAACACATTTCCATGACATTAATCCCTTTACTAATCAATCAATCAATCATCAACTTCTTCCAAAGGCAATTAATGATCAATTAGCATTACAATCAAGTCTATCTAGCCACTAAGCACCATAGTCAAGATTTTCCAAAGGTTAGGAATGCAAAGCCCTTAAAAATTTTGGTTCAGGAATTTCATCAAACACCTTCTGGGCATGAAATTCCTAAAGTCTAGAATAAACATGATCAAGGCTGATCTAGCTTTATTAGCCACCAATAAGCAAGGATCTAAAGCAATTTAACCATTAACTCCATAACCCAATTCCTAAATCATCCTAATCTACCAAAACCCAAAGACTCTGTAAGACTACTCACTCATAATCATGATCACACAAAGTAAATAGTTTGATCTTTATGAAATCATAATAAGAGATTGTAGATTAAGAAAAATGAACAAGAAATTACTATTAAAAACTTAAAAGTACACCAAGGATTCAATAAACCTAGAATAAGCAAGTTTAATAACCCTAAAAGCTGCTAATCAAAAGATAAGTCCTCCCCATAATAGGTTTAATGTATTTATAGGTAAATAGAAGGGAACTGGGACAAACCGGATCAAACCCTGGTCAAAGCTGAACCAAGTGCAGACTAGGCAGCTACGGGATGAGAATGAACGGTCTATTAAAGAGATCTCTACTCTTCTATATGGTTTTAGTATTGAGAGCTTAGTGGTTGATAAAGAGGAGAAGACCGAGTAAGGCTCTAAAGGAAATGATATATTTGTCAAGGGTGTTGAAAAGAAAGATGTGTCAAGTGTTGATCTTCCTCTTTATAATCCTCTACTTCCATTTTCAAAAAGAGTTCTTACAAAATCTAAAAAGAAAGTGCTCTCAAGTTTGAAAGCCAATATGAGTAGAGTTGGAGCACCTTTCCCTTATGTGGATAGCTTGTCTCAAGTTCCTCTCGATATAGATTTCATCAAAGCAATTCTAGCAAACCAAGAAAATGTGAAAGAAATCATGGGAATCTTTGATTCACCAAGTGAACAACAACCCGGACCAAAATCGCTTTCCAAGCTTGAAGACTCGGGCAGATTCACTATACCTTGCTCATTTGGTGCTTTACAACTTGATGATGCCTTATGTGATTTAGGAGTAATTTTTAATGTGATGTCACTTGAGATGGTAAAGAGTCTTGGGATAAGACATGAAGAAGCCCTCTTCTTCCATCATGTTTGGAGATGCTTCTTCAAAATCTCCACTTGGTTTGTTTGAGAACTATCCACTCAAAGTTGGTGATTGCACAGTTCCAACAGACTTTATGGTAGTTGAGATGAAAGAAACCAATAAGCTCCCTCTCATACTAGGAACTCCCTTTCTCAACACTGTGGGGGCAAGCATTGATTTCCCAAATAAGAAAGTAACTCTTCTTCAAGTGAATCCCAACACATCCTATCCTATCAAACCTTCCTCTACAATGTTTTGTGAACAATCACTAGCGAAGAAGTGGCAACTAAGGAAGAGCATAGAGACTTGAATGATCAACATGAAGAGCTCCAAGTTGCTAATGTGGGGATTAAAGAGACTCTAAAGGTTGATGAGGAAATTTTGGATGGTGAGTGTTTAGACTCTTTATTTGATTACCTCAAAGGAGATTCTAGAAAGAGGATTTGGGTCAACAACTTTATTTTGTTTTATTTATTTTCATTAGTCTTTCTCTTGGACTTTTCTCACACCTGAGACGGTGTGAATTAAGTTTGGGGGAGAGACTAACCATCTAACACTGTGTTTCATTTTATTTTTCATCTTTTGTGTGATGCATTATTAATAGTTATGTTTTAAAAAAAATCAAAAATTTTAAAAAATTTCAAAAACCAAAAACAAATGCATGTAGTTTTGCGTTTTCATTCTTGTGTTTAGGATTGAGTCTAGAAGCATGTAGTATGCATTTTGCATTTGGGATGATGATGAAGTTGCCTTGGTAGAAGTAGAGTCTTAGGATTGAACCCACAGCCCTCATTTATAGTTCATTGGTGCTTGATTAACTTTGGTAAAAAGTGAAGAATTTTAGCTTAAAGCATTGTGCCACTTGAAAGCACTTTCTTCTAATGCAAAGCTTTTATGATCATTTCTGCATCTCTATATTATTTGGGCTTTAATTTGAACTTTAAAATATCTTGCTTATGGACTATGAATGCTAGCTCATGGAACTTAATTTTGGGTTAAGAATCTCTTTTTACCACTCCACTCATTTAGCCATAACTTTAAACCCCAGCCTTTTCTTTCAAGCCTTGTATTGATTTGTTAAGGGAGGCATCTTTGTTGATAATGCTATAGGTTGTGGAATCTTGAGAGTATTGAGAACGACAAACAATTGGCTCTTGTTTTAGCTAGGATTGGAATCATTAGAACTAGTTAATACGACTGGTTTTGAAAGAATAGGTGGTCAGAATGTTGATTTGGGTTCAGGTTTGGGAACAAGAGAGAATAATAAGGGAAAGAAACGTTTACTTAGTCAAAAGAAAACAAATGAAAGGTCTCTAAGGTTAAGTTTGGTTATAAGCTTTAAGTCTCGGAGAAAAGGTATAGAAAGTCTTGTTATACTCTCCTAGAATCAAAAAGAAAAGAGTAAAGAAAAGTCAAATAAGATTGGGAGTATAACAAAGAAAGAAAAGGAGCTAGTGTTTAAAATAAACATTAGCCTTAGAGATATACAAAAATAATAAGACCAGAAGTTACAAAGGGGGTTTAAGAGATCAAAATCTGAGTTTTTGGGTTGATAAGAAAGAAAAAAGGAATGAGAAAAGGGTAAAAAAGCTTCTAGGTGGGTAGAACATCAAGAGCTAAGTTTTGTATGCCTAAATTGTTATCAGTCTTAGATTAGTTTCACAAGTGTTTAGTATTTGATAGACTCCTGGATGAGGATCTACTCCCAAGAACACACTTTGCAAGGTTTTGAAGAGGAATGGACGAAATGATGATGATGAATGGGTGGAAGATGCAACGGAATGGAGAGATGATCGGCGGAGCAGGTGAAGAGGTGTAATTGCAACGAATTGAAGGGGAGAACGAAGTGTACTTATAAGAGAGATGGAGATCTCTTAGACTACAGGCTTGATTACAACTTAGATATGACACACTGAGAAGTAAACAAGTTGAGAAGATACTACATACTTCTCTGATCAAACAAGTAGAAAGAAGGTTTTTGATTGAAATGTTTGATGAGAAACAAATGAGAACTACATTGTCTTTTTATAGGAGAAGGGGGGACGAAGGAGAAGAGGAGAGAAGGGAGAAATAAATGTCTCGGAAATCATGCAAGAGCATTAACAAGGTCAAGCTCATGCACAATGCCTAGAAAAATACAAAAGCAATAAATGCAAAGTTTGAACAAGAGAGAAATAAAAAATGGGCCAAGACAAAGAGATGGGCCTTGGACCACGAAATGGGTGAAAAAGGGGCCTTGTAAGTGTCACTTAAGCCTCGTTAAAAACCTTTTCAAGAAAACCCAATGGGACAAAACTTGACAAGGGAAAAAGAGTGCATAAGCAACACTTAACCCTTCATTGAACACCCTGAGCTGTGATCATTGTTAGGATGGCTTGAGCCATGTCTTCTTGCTTCTTGTCCAGCTCTCTAAGTAGACCATTGATGGCTTGGTTGAACCTCCTTGATTTTGACCTTGTTAGAGGACCCGCCGGAACGATCAATGCTTCCTCTGATGTTTCTGCTGGTACAAGCTGCTCCTCCAATGCTTCCTCTGGTTCAAGCTGCTTTTCCAATGCTTCCTCTGGTTCAAGCTGCTCCTCATGTTCATGTTGTTTGGTTGAGCTGTCCATGGTCTCATCAGTATTCCTTCTTGTTTGAGAGTTAGCCACCTAAAAACTTCATTGTTAACCACTTTAGTAAAAAGCCTTCCCTTTGATCAGATTCAGCTTAATTCATTTTCTATTTGCAATGTCACACCAAACACTTTAATGAATGTGAAAGAGATGTCCAATATGATTGCAAGTCTTTACCAATAGATAGAAGGTGAACTAGAGTGGTGCAATATGATAAGCCTAAAAAAATATTTGTAAACACTTTGATTGATTTGAGCACCATTGAATTGCATTTAAGGACTGTAGTTTGAATCCTTTGTTGATATTGTTTGGTTTCAAATCCCTCTTTCAAACCTCTCTCTCTCTCTCTCTCTCTCTCTCTCTCTCTCTCTCTCTCTCTCTCACTTACTTGTTTGGTTCTTGCTTGAGGACTAGCAAGAGATAAGTTTGGGAGAGTTGATATATTGTGTTTTTGTTAGGTTTTAAGACTTGTTTTGCATAGTTTTGTTGCATAATCTTGTCATTTCAAGGTTTTTTTAGGGGTATTTGCATATATTTGGTTGTTTCTCAGGATTTGGAGTGACTTCATCACATTTGGAGCATTTGGACTTGATTTGGCAAAGTTCCAGAACGGATAGGCGTCCAGACCCTCCTGTCAGACCATGTTTGTAGCTCATCTTCGGCATCTCCCTTCGGCCAACAAGCAATCGAAACCATTTCTCAACGTCAAGATCAGAATTGATAAACGGCCATCTCCTTCGGCCAGACGACAACCAGTTCACACCTTAGACCATCTCCTTTGGCCAGACGACAATCGGATCACACCTTCATCCTTGTCCTTTGGCCAAGTCTTGCCCGACTCACTTTCTCGGATGGAAGATCAGAAAGAGTAAACGATCTAACCCTACGTCCAAACCATAGTTGAAGAATCCATACAACGTTCTCCCTTCGACCAAGACCACCCCGTAGCCGCCTAGTCCACACTTGGTTCAGCTTTGATTCGGGTTTGAACTGGTTTGTCCAGGGTTGACCTAGTTCCCTTCTATTTTCCTATAAATAGATTAAACCTATTAAGGAGAGGACTTATCTTTTGTTTAGCAGCTTTGAGGGTTCTTAAACTTGCTATTATAGGATTGTTGAACCCTTGGTGTACTTCTAAGTTTTTAATTGTAATTTCTTCTTCATTTCTCCTAATCTACAATCTGTTATTATGATTTCACAAAGATCAAGACTTTTCCTTTGTGTGATCATGATTATGAGTGAGTAATCTTATAGAGTCTTTGGGTTTTGGTAGATTAAGATGATTAAGGAGTTGGGTTATGGAGTTTATGGTTATATTGCTTTAGATCATTGCTTATTGGTTGCTAATAAAACTAGATCAGCCTTGATCATGTTGATTCTATACTTTAGGAATTTCATGCCCAGAAGGTGTTTGATGGAATTCCTGAACCAAAACTTTTAAGTGTTTTGCATTCCTTACCTTTGTAAATTGTTGACTATGGTGCTTAGTGGCTAGGTAGACTTGATTGTAATGCTTATTGATCATTTAATTGCCTTTGCAATAAGTTAATGATTGATTGATTAGTAAAGGATACCTTGGACGTCATAAATGAGCGTCGAGACCGAGCTTCTGTTCGGATGCAGAATTATCAGAATGCGGTAGCCCGTTATTATAACTCAAAGGTTAAAGTTACGCCTCTAGCAGTTGGCGACCTAGTACTCTGGAAAGTCCACGAGAATGCCGAAGAGGGTAACGCAGGAAAGCTAGGGATCAACAGGGAAGGGCCATATAGAGTCACCCGCAAAGTGCGAAATGGGGTCTACCAGTTAGAGGATCTGGACGGGAAAGCAGTCCCGAGGTCCTGGAACTCCATGCATCTCAAATGTTTTTATTGTTAGTTCGAATAACTTTGTACCGAACTATGATTGGCTTGATCCCGACAAAGGTACGTAGGCAGCCCACTTCAGGTCCAGCTATCCGCATTTAATAAAATTATTAAGTTTGTCAATATGTTCTCTTATCTTGCATAATTCTGAAAATCGGGGTCTTACCTCGTAAACCTCAAAAACCGGGGTCTTACCTTGTAAAACTCAAAAACCGAGGTCTTACCTCGTATAGCTAAAAAACCGAGGTCTTACCTCGTATAATTCCGAAAAATGGGGCCCTTCTTCGTAAAAAACCAAGGTCTTACCTCGTATAGCTCGTAAAAAGCGAAGTTTCTCTTAAAATAAATAAATAAATAAACCTAACGTAAATTCATTAACTTCGAAGAATCACTTCGTAATACTTTTCAGAAACCGAGGTATTACTTCGTGCACTTCGAAACACTAAGAATCATACTTTAAGATTTTTAAACTTCAGAGTCCCGAACTCGCTAAAACTCGAAGTAACTTCGCACTATCTAAATCTCACTTTGGGGATTCAGCTTAATTTCCGAAGTCCGTATCAGATCTACTCTATAAGTTTGATCTCTTTCCAAACTTCAATGATAAAAGTGTGTCACTAAAAATAAGTTCAAGCCGAAGTCTTACTTTGCACTATCTAAGTCCAACTTTGGGAACTCAGTTTCATTTCCAAAGTACGAATTATAATTACTTTATAAAATTCTGGTTTTCAACAGAAATTGAGGGAACGAAAAGGAAGTAACTGATCAAAAGTCAAAAGCCAAAAACAAAAGGGGCGGTCACCGCGACCAAAAACCCCAAACCAAGTTCAGCGAAAATAAAAAGAAAAATAACATAAGGGGGGGGGGGGCAAAGTCACGAACGGTTACCTTCATGACCTCATTGTCGGCTTTCTCCTTGTCGGCTTTCTCTCTGCACCCTCTCTATCTCGCGGCTGTTCCCAGCCTCTAGAAGCTGGTTGCGAATCTCAACCTCATGTAACCTATTCTTGGCCGCTTTCTCGTTTTCAGCAGCCTTGTAGTACAGTTCGCCTGCCTTCTTCAACTTTCCCCTGAGGTCCTCGTTGGCAACCCCGAGATCCAGAACCTGTACCTCGGCTTTCTTCATCCGAGCTCGAATCTGCTTGGCCTTCTCTACAGTCTTTGCGTTCTCGGCTTCTAGCCGAACGTATTCTGCCAATTGACCTTCAAGATCGGCCACCTTGCGCTGAAGCTTGGCCACTTCGGATACCGAGGGGGAGGTGAACAGCTGCTCCTCGTAGGACGCCACAGCGGTGTTGAACTCGATCATCATTTGCAAAGATTGAAAGTTAGTAAAGAGGCACAAAAATGTGTATAATAATCAAGGCAGCCCCTTTTTACCAACCTCGCCGACTTAGTCCGCAAATCGGAAGAAATTTCCGCGGTTGATCTCGGACATGTCAGAGAACGCCTGGATGCGGACTCTAGGACGCACATAGCTCCTCATCAAGTCAGCTGGAGATGCGGGGGGAGCTAAGCAAAGTAAAATGGGTTACTCCCAATAAAACAGAAATTAAGGAATGGCATAAAGATTTCTGCTTACCACGGGGGGAGTGGCGATGTTCCTTCGGGGAATTCGACCGGAAGAACCTCCGGACTCTTTGGCATGCTGGGACTCCCTGGACTTCTTTTTGGAGAGGGAGGCTCGGTCCCGAGACTCGGATCGGCTCTGCCCATCTCCCAAAGAAGAGGTTCGAGCTCAGACTTTCTCGCGAAGAGAAGAAGAGGATTCCAACTCCTTCCTTTTCCTAGACGGCTCGGTTCGCTGTGGGTCACTGTTGGTTTGCTGAGGGTCGTTACCAGCGGCCAGCGCAGGAACCTCCTCCCCCTTAGGGTCATCGGCACAGTCCGATATGACAATCACTGGGGGCCCTGAGGGTTCTGAAACAGGAGCAGCAGTAGGCTCCGAAGTAGGAGCAGGAGTTGGGGCCAAGGTCGAAGCATGAACTTCTGCCACTTTAGAGGTCGAGGAATCAGTGTTCTTACCTTAGATACGAGTCTTGCCTTCAGCGAGGGCATTGGACATCAGCCTCTTTGCCTCCTTTTCAGCGATCTCAAGCTCCTTCTTAAGAGCCCATTCTTCTCGGTAACCCATTGAAGAGGTGTCGATGCGGGGTGAGGAAGAGATGATGTGGGAGAATTTCCTGAGCCTCACTCCGGACTCCCTGATTCGCACGCACGAAAAAGAGTCCCAAGCGATCTGACCTCCGCTTAACTTAGTGAAGTACTCCGCAAAGACTGGAGCAAGCTGACCACGCTCGAAGTGAGCTAGAAAAGAAAAAAGGCAAAATTTAAGAAAAAGGAAACCAAGGGAAAGGGTGTGTAATGCCATGTAAGGTGTTCTACGCTACCAATTTTCGAGGCCCACTTCGACACGTGCAAACCCGTGAGGTGACCAAAGGTCAGCTTGTTGACCGGGAAGAAGAAAAACGACTTCCGCCATTTCTTGTCCTTCTCGGGGAGGTCGTCAAATACCTTGAGACCAGAGAGCGGGCTCACATAAAGGGTACCCTTGGTACGCCCAGTCTTCACAGTATAGATATGGAGGAAGTCAGCAAGAGACAGCTTGTATCTATACTCCTCTGCCAAGGTTTGGAGACATAGAACAGTCCAAACAAAATTCGAGCACATATGAGGTAGGGCAAACCCAAGCTCGAACATCATCCGAACGATGAGTTCGGGAAGCGGAAAGGATAGCCCGCAAGGGGAAAAGAAGCTCTCGAACGCGCAGCAGTAACCCTGAGGAGGATTTTCCAAGGAATTGTGAGCCTTCGGGAATCGAATCTCGATCCCCGAAGAGATTCTGTAAGACCCTCTGATTTTTGCTGCGTTGTTTTCGGGTGAGAATAGACGGCGGGTGGGGGCCGAAAACTCCAGAAATATGAGGTTTAGCGGTCTTGCTCGGAGTAGATTTCGGAGGAGACATGGCTTTCAAAGGAAATCGGTGGAAGAGGGAGTTGTTTTTCCGGTAAACAGAAATAGTGAAAGCAAAAAAACGAGAGCAAAAAGAGAGAGATATTAAACAAAGTTCAGGAATTAATGAAAAAGAGAGGGGAGAAGACTACCTTTATACACCAAAAAGCAATGATTAGCCGAGAATACGAAAGTACACGGCTCGTTTCCCACTCTCTTATAGCGTGTCGAGGTAGAAAAGTGGGCCCTAAGGCTCGCTTGGGAAGTGAAACCCTTCATTACCTCAATCATATCATGGGATACGGGGGATATTTAGTTTCCGGAAATGACCAATTGAAGATCAAAAGTCCCTGGAACTAAGCAGCTCGGGAGACTTGGGGGGGGGGGCAACTATTGGTACCGCGACCATTCACTTCGGGAGTTGGACCATGGCCCAATTCCTCAGGAACATGGGCCAGAGTTATAAACAAGACTGGCCCATTAAACGTTAAACGGGAAGAATGGAACGAGGTGAAGAGCGGTACGAGTCACTCCGGAGCTCGGAAGACGGTCAAAGATTCCCCTAATCAATTGTATTAAATAACGCAAAATGTGCGGGATTTAATGAGAGAAAATTAATGATAGTTTGGGAGTATAAGTACGAATAGAGAGATGATTGTAATGGGGGTCGAAAAACTCTTACTTGGCAATAACATATTACTTTCACTTCGCAATAGTAGTTTTTACTTTGTTATTTAGGTCGGAACTAGAACGGTGGTAAGCACCTCCGCCCAGTAACTCTCTGGAGGTAGAAGAGTAAACTTTGATTCTCACACATTAGTATAGGGTGGAACATCCTTCCCCCCCAAACTTAAATCATATCATCCTCGGTGGACAAAAAGAAAAAGTTGAGGATGGAAAATCATAAAGAAAAGTTTGATTTTAAGAACAATGTCACCTTGATGGAATGATGCTTGTCGACTCTAAGACATTTTAATGGTTGCCAAAAAAATTTCTAGAGGTCGGCTGTCGAATGAAGATGTGGTGATTAACCGTTTGTAACTTACTTTGGTTGCTTGACATCAAAGTTGAACTAGGCTAAGTTCATTCGAATTTTGGTTGATATCTCTGAATGCATTCTCTGTGAAACAAAAACCTAAAACCATCAATAATAATCATAAATAAAAATATGAAAAAAAATACTTAAGTGATAGAATGGTGACGGATGATGATTAGATGGTTGTGGATATCTCATTGAAGTCGTAATGAGAAAAAGATTGGTGAACCAAAATCTCCGGTTTTAGTGAAAGAAATGCTTCGATTTGGTTAAGGAGACTCAACGCTTTCAATGAACCAACTCGCTGATTAGCTGAACCACAGTCAACGTTGAGACTCGGCGAGGGTGGAGATGATGATTTAAAAGTATGATAACCTCATGTAACGAGTCGTCTGATTGGCTTTCCGATTCATTCTCTGTTTTCGTAAATCAGAATTATTAACTAAAGAGAGAGAAGGTGAAGAAAAGAAGCCAAATTTTTCTTTTTAATATATTAAAACTTCACTCAACCACATGTCATGAATAAAAAGTGTTATTAAACCTTCGAAATAAGAGTTGGTTTTTCTTCATTTAACAATTTTTGATTTATTTTTCAACTCATTTTATGATAATGTAAACTAGGCAAAAAGCATAAGCTCTTTTGTCGGGGGCGATTAAACCCTAAATAAATATATGAAAACTTCACTCAACCACATATCATAAATAAAAAGTGTTTATTAGACCTTGCTGATTTCAATCAAGCATTGCTTGTCAAACAGGCATGGCGTATTCTCAACAAACCGGAATCGTTGATAGCAAAGTTTTATAAAAGCAGGTATTTCAGGAAAAGCTCAGTTCTGCAATGTGGTACTGGTACCAGACCTTCGTATGCTTGGAGAAGCATCCTACATGGTAGGGATTTACTGAGGAATGGTTTGATGAAACTCATTGGGAATGGCTGTGACACCTTTGTCTGGAAGGAGAAATGGCTATTTGATAAACACCCTCGAGCAACATATAGACTCCAAACCTTCTTTGAAGTCAACTTACGGGTGGCGGATCTCATAAATCAAGCCAATGGACAGTGGGATAGTGGTAAGGTGAAGGACTTGATTCCACCAGATGATGCTCGTCAAATCCTCCTGATGAAGCCTTCGGTGGCTTCTTTGGATCGTTTCATTTGGCCGTATACCAAGTCGGGTTCTTACACTGTGAGAAGTGGGTACTGGTTGGCTCGTTCTTTCCCGACCCTTTATGAGCCACGATCAACTGAAGACCAGAAGACTAATGAGCTCAAGGCAAAGGTATGGAATTTGAAAACAGTGCCAATGGTAAAATCATTTCTATGGCGTATGCTATCTGGAGCTCTAGCAATTTCGAGTCGTTTAGCATCAAGAGGACTGCAGGTGGATGTTATTTGTACAATTTGTGGTCACAATGAGGAATCTATATGCCATACTCTCTTTGGATGTCCTGTAGGAAGGCAAGTTTTTGCTTTGGCAAGTGTACCGCTGCCTTTAAATGGTTTCTCTGAGAATAGTGTGCAGATGAACTAGGAATATCTTATGAGTTTAATCCAGGATATGGTGATTCGTGAAGAAATCCGTATGTCTATTCCTTGGTTGTTGTGGGGTATATGGAAACACAGGAATAACTTTTTCTTTCAAGGGAAATGGGGGGACTTATGGGACTTGGTGAAGAAATCTCAACTTGAAGCAGCACAATGGCAAGAAGTACATGTAATGGTCTCTTTGGACAAATCGAGCTCGCAGACGCAGAAGTCGAACTTAGAGAACAAATGGCGTCCACCAGCTGAGGGAGTGGTTAAGTGTAACATTGCAAACTCATGGGTGAATAAGGAATCAACGGCTGGTGGGGTGTGGATTGCTCGGGATTATCAAGGGGAGGTACTCTTTCATGTTAGACATGCCTTTTCACAATCTGACTCGCAGATGGGTTCAATGCTTAGCACGGTGCTTTGCTCGATTCAAGCTCTATTTGTTCTCCATTTTTCAAGAGTAGAGATAGCTATAGATAACGAAGCAGTGGTGGAAGCAATCAACAAGCCTCAGGACTGGCCTCGGTTCTGTTTTGTGTTGCAGGCGATTCATGCTCAGCTTGCTGGCTTCAGTTCGTGGGATTGTCGTCAAGTAGCTACTCCAGTGAATAAGGTGGCGAATGCTATTGCAAGGAGTGTCACAAGGGACGGTAGGTATCAGTCATATTTGTTGATGTTTTGTGTTTGTGTGTTTACGATGATGAAAAAATAGAGTAAGAAAGTAATACTTTTATTGATCTGAAATTTGAATGTATTACAGACTCGATTGTGTTGTGTTACAAAGACTTGATCTATACTTATATGAACCAAACCATTTTATTGTGTGATAACAGACCAGAAACAACTCTTTGATCAAAAGACACAACTGTAAAACAGAACAACTTGTGTCCCTTAATCAAATAACTAACTTATATAAATATGTTGTGTTATGTAAATGTGTTATGTTATGTAAATGTGTTATGTTATGTAAATGTGTTGTGATGCAAGATTTGATTATGCTTCAACACTCCCCCTTCATCATATCTCGGTTTCACTCCAAGCTTTCTTCTAAGATCTTCAAACCTTGTAACACTTAAGGCCTTGGTGAGTATATCCGCGAGTTGATATTCTCCTTTGCAATACTCAAGTTGAATGAGTCCTTTGTGCTCAGCTTCTCTCACGAAATGGTACTTGATCTCTATGTCTTTTGTTCTTCGATGCTGCACCGGATTCCTTCCAATTGCTATTGCAGACTTGTTGTCACAGAAGATGGGAGTTCCTTCTTCAAGCTTTAAATCGAAGTCTTCCAATAGTCTTTGTAACCATATGGCTTGATTTGTTGCTGCACATACTGCTATGTACTCTGCTTCCGCCATTGATTGAGCCACTGTTTGCTTCTTACATGACTGCCAACAAAACATAGCTGATCCAAGACTAAAAACATAGCATGTGGTGCTTTTCTTGTCTTCAGGACAACCACCCCAATCACTGTCCGAGTAAGCTATTAACCTTGGTGTCTCTTTTCTTGTAAAGAACATGCCAAAGCTTGAGGTTCCCTTGACGTATCTTAACACCTTTTTGGCTTCTTGATAGTGCTTCATGCGTGGTGATGACATGTATCTTCATAGATAGGAGCTTGCATACATCACATCAGGTCTTGATGCACACAAGTACAAAAGTCCTCCAACAATGTTTTGATACTTTGATGGATCTCCAAATTCTTTGTCTTCATCTTCTACTCCTTTTTTCCTTGTGGTGTAAGTGGAGTGCTTACACTCTTGCTCTCCTTCATCCCAAACTTATCAATAAGTTTGTTTGCATATTTTCCTTGTGAAAGAAATATGCCACGATCATCTTGGATCACTTCCATCCCAAGGAAGTAGTTCAGCAAACCAAGATCAGTCATCTCAACGCTCTTCATGTTCTCCTTGAATGTGTTGATGAGTTGAACATTGTTTCCGGTGATGATGAGATCATCGACGTATAATCTAACGATCAACACGTCTTCTTCTTTCTTCTTAGTGTACAAAGCCGTATCACATTCTTCTTCTCTGGCTTGTCTACTAGTTTCCATGTTCTGTTTTTCTCGATCATTTCTATCTCCTCGCTCATGGCCCTTCTCCACTATTCATCATCACAAGCTTCATCATAAGTTTGTGGTTCTTCATGAGCAAGAAGACAAACTTCTATGACGTGAGCTGCTTCTTTGAGAACCACATTTTGTGTATTTTTCATGAGTTCCTTCACAGATCTGTATCTCTTTGGAGATTCTGAGCTGTCTCCTTCTTTATCGCTCACATGATCATCGGTTAGAGACAAAACTGGGCTGGAGGTTTCTCTTTCTTCATTATTCGCATGATCATTGATTTGAGACAGAACAGGACTGGAGGTTTCTCCTTGTTGATCTCTTGACTCTTGTGTGTCATTGATGGGTAAGACAACGATCTTATTGACTTCCTCTTGTCTATCCCAACTCCACTTCTTATTCTCTTCAAACTCCACATCTCTCGACACTTCAATTTTTTCATTCTCTAAGATGAGGATTCTATAGCCTTTAGATTTATTGCTATAGCCAACAAGAATCCCACGCTTTGCCTTAGCGTCTAGTTTTCTCCTTTTCGGATCTGGAATATGCACATAACATATGCTTCCAAACATCTTCAAGTGTGACACGTTTGGCTTGTGTCCACACCACTTCTCCATTGGCGTCATGTCTTCTTCGATTGCTTTTGATGGTAGACGGTTTTGTAGATAAGCCGAAGTATATACCGCTTCTACCCATAACTTAAACGGTAAACCTTGTTCCACAAGCATTGCTCTTGCCATCTCCATCAAGGATCTGTTCTTCTGTTCTGCTGCACTGTTTTGTTGTGGTGAGTAAGGCAAAGTCACTTGCCGATTGATTCCTTCTTCTTCACAAAATTGGTTGAATTCTTGTGAAGTGAATTCACCACCTCCATCATATCTCAACGTCTTGATGGTACAATCTGATTGCTTCTCCACCATCGCTTTGAGCTTCTTGAATAATAAGAAGGTCTCCGATTTTTGTTTTAGGAAGTATACCCAACACATATGAGTATAGTCATCCAGAAACAATAGAAAATAACGGCTTCCATCAAGTGATTGGTTCTGCATCGGCCCACATACATCTGTATGCACAATCTCAAGCTTCTCTTTGTCTTCGTTTGAGATTCTTTTGGAAAGATTTTGTGTGACTGCTTCCCAAGGTTACATGCCTCACACACTTCCTTCTTGACTTTAAAACTTGGTAACCCCTTTACCAAATCCTTGTCTTGCATTTGTTGCAAACGCTTGCTACTTACATGGCCAAGTCTCTTGTGCCATGTTTCCTCCATTTGTGCATTTGCTGTCATGGCTTCTTCTTCTACTGAACTCAACCTTGATCTTGAAGCTTTTGTTCATCATTTTAATATCCATGATCTCCTTGCCATTTTCATCTTGGATGATGCATCTCTTATCTTGAAAACGTACTTGATAGCCACTTGAGATGATTTGAGGAACACTCAGTACGTTCTTCTCCAAACCAGGCACTAAGAAAACATTTTTGATGATTCTTTTGCCATGGCTAGTCATGACGGTAATATCTCCTTTATCGGCTGTCATGACTATGTCTCCATTTCCGACTCTAATCGGCACTTTGATACTTCTGTTGATATTTGAGAAGTATCTCTCTTCTTTCGTCATATGGTTTTTGCAGCCACTGTCCACCAACCAAACATCTGCTCCTAATGTTTTTGTTGATTCCTCACTTGCACTAAACAGCATATGATCTTCAGTTAAGCCTTCTTCTTCTTCAAGACTTACATGTGCTCTCTTTTTTTTCTTTGAGCGACATTCATTGGAGTAGTGGCCGATACTACCACACTTGTAACACTTGATGTTACTCTTCTGTTTCTTGCCATGATCGTCTTTCTTCGGTTTGTTTCGACACTCTTCTTCTGTGTGGTTGTTGCTCTTGTGAAAACCACATCACTTCTTGCCTTGATTGACATGGATGTTGGTGTTTTCTCGTTTGAAACTGGATTCTCTTCCTTTGGAACGAACATAGAATGTTCCCTCTCTTATGCTTTCTTCTCTTGCAGTAACTCTCGCTTCTTGTGCTTTTAAGATATCAAAAGTTATGACATTGTTAGTGAATCCAAATCGCGTTTTTGCTCTAGGACACTAACAATGCTATCAAACTTGGCTGGGAGAGAGATGAGTATCTTCTGTATGAGTTGAGAGTTTGATTTCTTTTCACCATGATAAGTTAATTGATTTTCCAAAACAATTAACCTATCGATGAATGTCTTGATGTCGTCGTTGTCATACATCTTTAGGTTTTCATACTCCCTATGCAATGATTGAAGGAGAAGATTTGATCAGTTACGGCAGTTTGCAAAATTTGCAAAGCCATCGTATCATTCGCCTCTGCTTCTTCTCTGAGCATCTTTGCTCTTGCAGTTTCAGGGGTTTCTCCCTCTTGCACCGGTCCAGCCGGCACGCCTTCTTCAACCACCGACCATAGTTTTCTGGTTCGAAATATGGTTGCCATCTTGATGCTCCAGAAGTCGTACTTCTCCCCATTGAATATAGGGATCACTTGATGTGAGGAGCCTTGCATCGTCTCTACTTTTTGCTGATGACGATATGATCTCTCTTGTTCTTTCTTTTGGTGTTTTCTCTCTGGTCCTCTCAATCGCAAAGCTCTGATACCATGTTGATGTTTTGTGTTTGTGTTTACAATAAGAAAAAACAGAGTAAGAAAGTAATACTTTTATTGATCTGAAATTTGAATTTATTACAGACTAGGTAACAACCCGCACTATATGCGGAATAAATCGATTTTAAAAAAAACATTATAAGTAAAATTATTATCTATAACCAATATATATATATATATGTGTGTGTAAAACATAAATATATAACATGTAATTAAAGTTTTTTATTTATTTATTCAAAACTGCATTTTTTGTTGTAAAAAACACGTTTCACCCCAAATATTGATAAAATGTTACCATTTATTGCAACATGTCTTTTGTGTGGTTTAAAAATCAAATTCATATCTTCTTATGTTTTATTTTGAAATCATAACAATTTTGCATATTTCTTATGTAACCATAACATATATTAAATTACTCGGTAGTTTAATTATTTAGTTTTAATATATGTTAGTAACAATCGAATTCCAAACTAAATTTTCTGAAGATAATCTAATTTATTGATTTAAATTTTTGATTAGGCTATTGAAATTTTTTAAGTTAGTCGGTTTGTTAATATTTTCTATAAATGACCCATTATTATAAAATACCATTACGGAAAAATTATTGAAATTCCAAAATAAACGTATTCGTGTAAGAATACATTTCACTCGTGAAATATGTAAACATCGTAAAAAAATATTTATAAAATGTTACAATTTATGGCAATATATAGTTTTGTGTGTTTTAAAAATCAAATTTACATTTATGGTTTATCGAGTAACTATAACAATTTTGCATAATCTAATAGTCACTCATTTTAAATATATTATGATTTTTTTTGGGTACTAAGTTTATTTATAATGTTAAGGGTTATTGTCTCATTCCTTTTTAATAGCACATAAATGAATATACAATTAGAACGTATATTCCTATTCGATTATCAATATTTCTATTTTTTTAATGAATAATGACACTAAATGTTGAGATTAATTAGTTTACATAGGGCTTGATTGGAACCACATATACTATAGCATTAGCATTATGCAGCATAAGCATTAAGCTGCATAAGCTGTATGCTCTGATTAATATAACACATTTACTTGATTGGTATAGCAGTGGAGTATTAAATATTATATTTATATTAAATATATGATATTAATTAAAAATATATAATTTAAATGTGTTTCATTAAAAAAAAAATTATCACTCATTGCTATATGATTTTTTAAAAATATATTTTAGATTTAATCAATTTTATAAATTGTTATATATATATAAATGTGTAATTTAATAATTTTTAATTATATATATTTATAATGTTACACATTAATTACAAATAATTAATATATATATTATAAATTTTTATAAAAGTTTATATCTATATTTACATTTTTAGTTTCAATAACTTTTTAAAATATATATAATATACCACATTAAACTAAAATAAAACAAAAATATATATTATAAACGTTATATCCACATTAATATTTTAATGTATTAAATAAATTATTATATTATTTTTAATAATAACATTAAGTAGTTTCTCATATATATTATCTTATGACAAATATATTTATCTTTTATAATATCATAATTTTCTATTTTTACAAAATAAATTAATTATTTAAAATTAATTTAATATATATTTAAATTTTATTTCTAAATGCTTGGGAATGCTTCAAATGAGAGCATATAGGAAGAGAGCATATGAGAGCATCTGTAGCTTCCCTTATATGCTCTCCTAATAAATGTTGATTGGATGATAAAATTAAAAAAGCTTCTTCATATGCTCTTCCAATCAAGGCCATAATTAGATATATATAAATCACACATCATGGTATCTCCTACTTTGTTGTCATTTTATATTTAGGGTAAGCATTATATATCAACCTCTACTTACCCCATTCTCAGCATTACAACCTGTATTTTTTAACTCTTCATAAACCAACACAAACTTATAATTTCTATACGAAACAACATAAACTTTTAAAAAATTAATAATCATACACATTCAATCAAGACTGAGATTTACGATTACTAAACCATATTAAACCAGAAAATCGTGATTACTGTTTCACGTTTGCCTTTACCATACGACGTTGATTAAATACTTTGTGACGGTCACAACATTTGTTCAGAGTGATCACAAATTTGAGTAAAAATTAGGTTTCTTCGCAGGAATTCAGAGAGAAAAGATGACGGTCACAACGTTGGGTTTATATCAGAGTGATCCAGATGATCATGATTACAATGGAGATCCCGATGGTCTCGAAGAAGTCGATGAGGATAG
Organism: Camelina sativa; assembly: GCF_030686135.1. Lineage (NCBI taxonomy): Eukaryota > Viridiplantae > Streptophyta > Magnoliopsida > Brassicales > Brassicaceae > Camelina > Camelina sativa. Next base: position 27,146,513 of record NC_141898.1, on the reverse strand, counting down.
TAGCGGGGAAGATGGAGATGATGGAGATAGAAGTGGTGACGTGGTGACAGTGGAGACGAAAGAGATAATGGTAGCGATGAGGCTGGTGATGAAGATGGAGATGTTAAAGCCATGAATGAGGCTAGTGATGACGACAGAGATGTTGAAGCCATGAATGAGGCTGGTGATGACGACGAAGATCGTGAAGCCAGGACTGAGACAAGGCGAAGCAAGACAAAACGAAAGATAGATGAGTCTAAAAATGAAAAAGACAATGAGGACAAAAGGCAGAGGAAGGTGAAGCAGAAGAAAGAGAAGGTTGAAGATAAATACGACATAGTGGACAGGTTTGAGTTTGAAATAGAGGATTCTGTAGCAAACTGGTTTGATGAGTTTAGGATTAATCGGAATACCATCCCAGAGAGTTCAGATGAAGAGGAAGATCTTGTTGTGATTAGAGATAGGAAAATTAGGATGGGAACTAATGATAAGTTAGCCATTGGAAGAACATTCTTCACAGAGTTTGAGTTCAAAGAGGTTGTGTTACATCATGCTTTCAGGTCGAGAGAAAACATTAGACAAGATAGATGGGGAAGGACAAAATCGGTTTTAGATGTGCTCAGGATAAGGCATGTGATTGGAAAGTCTACTGCACATTCGACAAGAATCGACAATTGTGGGTTTTGAGAACTAAATGTGGCTATCATAGATGCACCCGTAATGGGAAATGCAAGTTATTGAAGATGCAACCTAAATACATGCCTCTTGATATTCAAAGACACATTAAAGAGAAATGGAACATACTGAGTTCTATAGGAAAAGTGCAGAGAGGAAGACTTCTAGCTTTGAAGTGGCTGCAAGATGAATATGCTCAGCATTTTGCTCACCTTAGAGGTTATGCGGCTGAAATCATTGATTCAAATCCAGCATCCACAGCGATAGTAGATACAATTCCAGTTGTTGATGGTGAAGTGGTTAAAGATGTTTTTAACCGGTTTTATGTGTGTCTTGGAGCAATGAAAAAAGGTTTCTACTATTGTCGGAATATCATTGGGATTGATGGAACTTTTCTTAAACAAGCCGTCAAAGGTTGTCTATTGACTGCTATTGCTCATGATGCTAACAATCAGATATACCCAATTGCGTGGGCAGCTGTACAAACTGAAAATGCTGACAACTGGATGTGGTTTCTGAAACTACTAAAAGATGATTTGAATCTAAAGGATGGGAAGGATTATGTCATTATATCAGATCGTTCTAAAGTAAGTTTTCATGTTAGTTCCCCTGATTCTTTAATTTGTCTTGTATCATTGTTCTTTGCTAATGCTTATTTTCTGCAATTATGTAGGGAATCATAAGTTCTGTGAAGAGTGAGTTACCAAATGCTGAACACAGAATGTGTGTGAAGCACATGGTGGATAACCTGAAGACTAAGCATGGTAAGAAATACTTGCTTAAAGAACGTGTCTGGCAATTAGCTTGGAGTTACAGCCATGCACAATTTCAAGAAAATTTTGAACAAGCTTAGAGCATATGATTTATCTTTGTATGATGATGTGATGAAGGAGGATACAAAGAGCTGGTCAAGAGCCTACTATAGGGTAGGAAGCAGTTGTGAGGATGTGGACAACAATGCAACAGAGTCTTTTTAACTCCACAATTGTCAAAGCAAGGGCAAAGGCATTAGTTCCAATGTTGGAAACTATAAGAAGGCAGGCAATGAGAAGGATTACTAAGAGAAATCTGAAAATAACCAAATGGAAAAAGAGGTTGTCTGAATATGCAACAGAGATTCTGGAGGAAGAGAAAGAACATACTATGCTCTGTGAAATCACAAAAGGAACACATGGGCGATTTGACGTTTTTTTGGATGGGAACTCACACTCTGTGAACTTGACAACCGGTAAAAGGGAGTGTTCTTGCTGCAAGTGGCAAATTACAGGGATTCCATGTGAACATGCTTATGGGGCAATCTTAGATATTGATAAGGATGTTAATGATTTTGTGTCTCCATTCTTTAGTACTGAGATATGGAAAGAAGTGTATGACACAAGTCCTAGTCCTGTTAGAGGTCCAAGATATTGGATGACCAATAACTACATTTTGATAACCAAACCTCCAGAACCAAATCTTCCAGGGAGAAAGAAAGGGCAGAAGAATAGTTTTGATTGGATCAAAGGGAAGAATGAGTCACCTAAGAAGAAGAAGAAGAAAAAGGCACCAAAGAAGCATCAAGGAAAGGACGATGAAGATGAACATGGGACAGTTAAACTCGGAAGACAAGGAAGAATCATGCATTGTCGTAAGTGTAGTGAAGCTGGACACAATTCAGCTGGATGTCCTAACTTTCCAAAAGAAAAAAAGAGTAAGAAGACTGAAACATGTAAGAAGAGTGTGACAAGTAAGAAGACTGAAAAAACTGAAACATGTAAGAAGAGTGTGACAAGTAAGAAGTGTAAGAAGAAAGAACTTGATGAGGTTGGTTTTCTACAATGCAAGCCGCAGAGGTAGTCACACTCTCACAAGGACCAGAAACACTCACACAAGGAAGCAATATCTAGGTACTCAAGTCAGATCTAGGAAGGAAGAAAAGGAGTAAAGGAGTTTTATTGGAAGTAGTTGCAAGTTTTTGTTTTGTTTTCAGAATGTGTTGCAGGTTTTTTTAATTTTCAGACCTGTTGCAGGTTTTTTGTTTCTCAGAAAGTGTTGCAGGTTTTCTTTGTTTCAGAATATGTTGTAGACTTTTTTTTTTCAGAATGTGTTGCAGATTTTTTTTTTTTTAGAATATGTTGCAGGCTCTGTATTTTTCAGAATGTGTTGCAGGTTTTATTTTTGTTTTAGAATATGTTGCAAACCCTGTTTTTTTTTTTCAGAATGTGTTGCAGGTTTTTTTTTGTTTTAGAATAAGTTGCAGGTTCTTTTTTTCAGAATGTGTCGCAGGTTTTTTTGTTTCAGAATATGTTGCAGGCTATATTTTTCTTCAGAATGTGTTGCAGGTTTTTGTTTTGCCTTTTGTTATGCTATTATCTTTAAACCAGTTGTCTCTTAAACCACATATAATCCAAATTGATCAACACATACAGACTCTTACACATAGCCATACAAGAGAGCCATACTAGTAACACCTACAATCTTCCCCATAGCCATACAATAGAGCTCACAATTACAATGGCAACACCTATTGTCTTCAAAGCTATCATAACTATCACCCAATTGCTCATTTGCAATCATGACTTTTTGTCAAAATTCTTCTCAAGGATTTCTTTCTGAAGCTCCAAATTTGTCTTCCACTCACTGACATCATCTGCAACTTTCTTACACTTCTCATCAACCACCTTTATTTCGTCTAACAAAGCATCATCCACCAAAACGAACAAATGTTCCTCTTTCTTCTTCTAATACACATACAATCCATTCAATATATCAGTTCAATCAAGAATTTAAATGAAAAGATCAATCCATTCTTCTTCATTGCATTTAAGCATCTCCAGAATCTCGGCTAAGGGTTCTCCACACCAACAACTCTTCGGAACACCATGAGGAGCTTCTCGATTAGCTAAACGGAGACACCGAAGAGTAGCTCATGGTTTTTTTTGAGATATCGATTTTTGGAGAATCCAGAATCTCCAAATCAATTTTTTTTTAATAAGCGTACATTGTTACCGTCACGGAATATTTAATTAACGTTGTATGGTGAAGGTAAACGTGAAACAATAATCGTGATTTTGTGGTTTAATCGGGTTTAGTAATCGTAAATCTAAGTCTTGATTGGATGTGTATGATTATTAGTTTTAAAAAAGTTTATGTTGCTATGTACAGAAATTATAAGTTTGTGTTGGTTTATGAAGAGTTAAAAAGTACAGGTTGAAATGCTGAGAATGGGGTAAGTAGAGGTTGATATATAACACCGACCCTTTATATTTATTTATAAATATATATAAATCTATATTTATTGGGAATTAAGTTTTTTTTAATAAGTTGGAGATAATTCAGGGGTAATATACTTATTTCTATAATCAATTATAATAACTATAGAAAGCTTGTTATTTAAATTCTTATGGTAATAATACTAATATAAAAAAATATATTTTATTTTTATATGATTATGTTAATAAGTTATATGTTCTTTATTTTTATTAACTTTATATTAATTGATATGTTTTTATAGGCTTTTTAGAATATTTTACGTATATTGATTTTAAGAAATCAATATAAACTTTAATTTGTATGTTTATAAGTAAATTTTAGTAAAATTTTGCCTTAAAATAGTACGTAATTATTTACTTAGTTTTAATATGTGATATTTAAACTTATGTGAGAAATGATTATATATTTAATTATTATGAGAATTTGTTAAAATATCTTTTTTAGAATAACCAATTTAAAATTATTCATTTATTATTCAGTCAACTATTTTTTTTATTATAATGGCATGTTAATGTAATTAAGTAGAAAATTTAAAAATATTTTACTAAAAAAATACATATAGCTTTCTAACAACGTATATGAGCTTTTTTCAGAAGTCTCTTTCTCTATTAATATAGGGGATGATTGACTGAGTCCGCATCAGAAAAAGGGCCAACTGGTCCGTGGCAGCCGTGGCTGCTAAGAATCTCGCACGTGTGGAGCATTTCCTTGAAATGAATCTTTCTTCCGCTTCTGCTTCTTCGTTTTGTTTTCTCATATATATTATTTTAAAGGAAGAAAAGTATATTATAATTAGTTTAAAAGTTCACTTTCTCAGATCCCGATTCCTTTCCCTTGGAACTTGAATTTGAACAATCATCATCTTCTTCGTTCTTCTTTCACGCTCTCTCCAAAATCCAGATGGATAGATACAATACTTTATCAGATTTTCTCAAGGAGTTCTACATCCCTACGTACGTCCTGTTGCAGGAAGCGGAGGAGGAGGAGGAGGCTCTCCCCACCTTTCAACCACCTGCGAGCCCCGTCCTTGTCTTCATCAACTCCAAAAGCGGTGGTCAGTTGGGTGGCGAACTCATTCTCACCTACCGATCTCTTCTCAATCACAATCAGGTCTTTGATCTTGGCCAAGAGACTCCCGATAAAGTGCTCCGCAGAATCTATCTTAACCTGGAGAGGCTCAAGGATGATGACTTCGCTCGTCAAATTCGGGAGAAATTAAAAATCATTGTAATAATATTTATTATTATTATTTTTTAATAAAACCAGAAACATATCTTGTCATTCATCCCATCTTTATTTATGTAATTTAAGGTTGCAGGAGGTGATGGCACTGCTGGCTGGCTCCTTGGGGTTGTATGTGACCTTAAACTATCGCACCCTCCTCCAATTGCCACTGTACCTTTGGGTACAGGAAATAACCTTCCCTTTGCTTTTGGATGGGTGGGTTACAACTTACGCACTCCTCACCTTCCTCCTCAGTTACTTTGGGCTGGCTATGTTTTTTTAATACCTGCGCTTTGCTTTGCTTTTCTACAGGGAAAGAAAAATCCAGGAACAGATAGGAATGCAGTGGAGTCGTTTTTGGATCAAGTGTTGAAGGCAAAAGAGATGAAGATTGACAAGTAATGTAACAACATCTATCAGTCTCTCTGTCTGTGTCCACAGTTTTAGCTAGTCTTTACTTTTGGTGACTAACTATAACTGCTGGATACATTTCTGCTTCAAGTTGGCACATACTTATGAGGATGAAAACTCCTAAGGAAGGTGGTTCTTGTGATCCTGTTGCACCTCTTGAGTTACCACATTCTCTACATGCATTTCACCGTGTTTCTCCAACAGATGAACTTAATAAGGTAACCTTCCTGCCATTAAATAGCTGTCCTTGTTTTTTCTTTTCTTTTTTTCTTATATAGAAGACACCCTTCGATTTCTCAGGAAGGCTGCCACACATTTCGTGGGGGATTCTGGAATTACTTTAGCCTCGGTGAGATATCTCCCCCCCCCCCCCCCCGGTTGCTCCTCTCTGCTTCCTTCTAACTTTGGATTTCCAACAAGCCATAAGCAAATTAGCACTCTATCTAGTTTCCCTACGGAGTTTTGATCTTGCAGTGTCAGATGGTTGATGACCTAACAATCATATCTATCTTATTATTTGGATTACAAACCGCCATGAAGTTATTCGGTTGTTTTTATGGAAATTTAATCAACAAAACCAATTGATGACCCACGTGGCAGTGCTAACTATTGTGTTATGCAGGAATGGATGCTCAGATATCTTATGCGTTTCATTCTGAGAGGAAGCTGCACCCTGAAAAGTTTAAGAATCAGCTGGTTAATCAGGTACCTTGTTCTTTTGAATTTTGACCTTTTGGATTACACCTTCTCTTTTCATACCCCTTCCTTCACTCGGAGCTATATACTAAACAAAGAATAAATATGTTGCATTGGCTTCACACTCCCTTCTCACAATGCCAGAGTACGTATGTAAAGCTTGGTTGCACGCAAGGATGGTTTTGTGCCTCTCTTTTCCACCCTGCTTCACGGTTAGTAATATGTAGACATACTTTTTGTTTCACTGTTTTTCTGTTTCTGAGTTTCATTTTTCACATTTTTATTTGTTTATAAAGTAAAGGATTCTTGGACATGAATGATTATAATGCTCTCCAACACTACTGCCTTATCTTTTGTCTTTAGTATACTGTTATAGTGTCTGTAATGGGACTTCTGGTGTCCATGATTCTTTTCAGCATATATGTTCATTTTTTGTTTTGGGTCTCATTGTGTGCTAACCAATATAATTTTGTGCTGGTTTTATATTTTCGGTTAAGTTGTCCACATTTCTTACATTTCCAGTCTTTTGGTTGTAATTTAGTTTCTGTTTATATATGATTTTGCTCTCTTGCGCATCATTAAGGAAAACTATATGGCTTCCCCTGCAGGAATATAGCTCAACTTGCGAAGGTTAAGATTGCAACTAGAAATGGCCAGTGGCACGACCTTCACATACCACATAGGTAATTTTTATTCATCCAGTGTCTATGGTCCTGAGGGATCACTAGTTTCAGTCCAGGATTACATGTTGGATAGTCGGGGATTTTTCTGTGTGGGACCTTTAACTATATTTAGTTACATCTCAAATATACCAAAGCAATGCCCTTCTCTCTTGCAATACGCTGTTCATGCTCGAATATAAACTAGTCCAATCCCGATATTTGTTTCTGCTCTTGTAGCATCAGGTCAATTGTATGTCTGAATCTGCCCAGCTTTTCTGGAGGATTTAATCCTTGGGGCACACCTAATCCCAGGAAACAACGCGATGTAGGTCTTAAAAACTCTTGATATTGCGTGAGTGCTACACATAAGTTTCTGTATCTATCTTCTCCATGGTAAAAATAATATGCATGTTTATTTGTTCTGACACAACAGAGAGGCTTGACTCCACCATTTGTAGATGATGGCCTCATTGAGGTTGTTGGGTTTAGAAATGCTTGGCATGGTCTTGTTCTTCTTGCTCCAAATGGACATGGGACACGACTTGCCCAGGTAAGAGTTTTACAAGTTAAAAGTAACAAGGACACACACACACCACACATAGAGAATGATGATTGAGTTCATACAAATGATAACTTCTGTGGCTAGGCAAATCGCATTCGCTTCGAATTTCACAAAGGTGCAACCGACCATACATTCATGAGGATGGATGGGGAGCCCTGGAAACAGCCACTGCCACTGGATGATGAAACTGTGATGGTAGAGATTTCACATCTTGGCCAAGTGAACATGCTTGCAACTCATGACTGCCGGTCCAGAAGCGTGTTTGACCCTTTAACACCCCGCCATCAGGATGGTGCGGAAGAGTATGATGATTATGAAGACGAATCAGTGGCTGAAGGCGAGGAATTTAGAAAATTTGGTGCTGCGGATACCTTCAAGATTCCTGATGAGGTTGATATTTCTCAACTTAGTTAGACAGTTAACCATTTGCAGTATTTCACTGTTGATTCTACGCATTATTTTCTTGGTCTCTTATTGTCGCTCTTTCATAAAGGAGCCAGCTAGCAGCAACTGGTATATTAGATTGGTACCCATCTTTTTTCTTTTCATTTTTTTTTTTTTTGGTCGTTCATGCTTAATATAATGTATCTTGATTTATAGCAACGCCGTTTTTCCCTTCTGTATTACACGCAAAGCCGCCAAAGGCGAAACTGTTTTAGATGTTCCAACTGAGGAGTATCTGTTGCAACTCCTTAACACAGAATCTGACTTTTTTTATAGGGAGAACACAGTAATGAAAAAGGCAGGGCATCAAGGAGGAGGAATTCAAATGTTCATGGTTGGTCACATTTTCTCTGAAGGCAGCACCTAAATCTTAAACAAGCTTGTCATATACAAAGTAACAGGCTAACAGCACAAGACTAACCTCATCAATGTATATATACCACATGGAATAACATCATGAAACTCATGTAACCGAAAGGAAAGGCAAACATGTACACGTCTGAAATGTGTTATTAGAAATGAGCAGATTTATATATATATATATATATTCGGCAGAGTTGTTGCTAAAAACAAAACAAAAAAACGGAACAATTTGATTATTTTACGCTTTCCATTCAGCTAAGAAAGATGGGTTATACAGAGTATCTCCGAGACACTTGGAGATTGTTTCATTAGTCTTCTGGGATTCGGCTCTTTCCCCTTGCTTCTTCTTCTCCCTGTGTAACCAAAAGTAGAAATATCCGAGTTAGGCTCTTTGCCATCGTGCAATAAGCACCGTATATTCTAAAATTAGTGTAGATAGATAGGATTCAGCAACAGTATCCAGTACCTTTGGACGTACTCCTTAAGCAATTCCTTGGCTTGGACAAGCTTTGACAGCAGGTTACGATACACATCCAGGTCCCGATCCACGCTTTTCTTGTTGATATTTAGGGATGTACAAAGCTGTTCCATGAGACACTGACAAGGATCAAAATTACCTCTAGGAAAAATGTGAGATGTGAGAGTTGCACATTGCTGGGGAACAAAATGGATATCTATCTATGTAGATGAAGAAGAAAAGAAGAAAAAAAAACTAGCGACATTATTTCTTCCTCTAGATCCCCAATAAGTTTCTAGATATAACATGATTAAGCCGTTAGTTTTAAGATGGCAAACCCGAAGGAAGACGAATAGAATCACCTTGTCCAACACAGTAGGATCAGTGGCACTGGCAAGCTCAAGCAAACGAAAGAGCCCAACAGCGAAGAACCTGCTGTAACTGAAACCCTCCTTACTCCCAGCTCTTCCTGCAATGTCCTTAAGAAGTGATTCAACTTCTCCTTCCTTAGAGGAAAAGTCAACAAGGGAAGCAGAAGTCTGACTTCGTGCCCATTCCTCCATCTTCTGCGCATCAATTCTGAAAGAAGAGGGACGAAAGAAAACTTGAACAAGAAAGAAGAAAGAGAGAATTGGACTAAGGAGAAGATGGAAGGGGAAGGCAGAGAGCAAGCTAACCGGTATTGCTTAGGATCCTCATTCAAGGCTTGGATGTAAGCTTTAAAAATGGCATCTCGATCCTGATCGCTCGGATATCCATCCATGAGCTGATCATATACAGTGACAAAGCCAAGTGCAAAAACAGGATCATAACGATAAGTCCTCTTATACCTCATCAAATGCTGCTGTACAATGAGCTCCTGCAAAACCGTGTTGTAGATACTCGGGATGGGTCGCTTGTAAGCTTTAAGGAAATTCGACTTTGTCTCTGATACAGGAGGCACATCATCTGACAAGAAGAAAAAAAACAATCCACAAACATTCTTTGAGACTAAAGCTAGTGTAATGTATGAGCAAAAAATGTGAAACCTGGATAGCAAGAGAGAGAGAGAGAGAGAGAGAGAGAATTCACCTGCGGCGGTAACACTGGACATGCAGTGGATAGGATGAGATCTGGAAGTGGAACGGTAAGTCAAAGAGTGGCGAGAAAACTTGGTACAGATGCGAATTGCGGAGGCCAGAGGACGAGAAGGCGGGAAGTTGGGGATCTTGTCCGATTGTCCCAACGCTGGGAAGGAAAGAGAAGAGATTGCAGTTGCAGCCATTTGGGGGGGGGGGGGGGGAATTGAAAGAGAGAAAGAAGAAGAGTTTGTTTGTTGGGAGGGAAGAGTTTGTTGCTTTTGGCCTTAAATCAATCAAAAATCTCTCTCTCTCTCTCTCTCTCAAGTGATAGTAGCCATTGGAAGGATGATGATGGCTCTCCTTTCCTCTCCTCTCCTCTCCTGGTTGAATCTTCCTGATTTTGGGATTTCTGGAGTGGCTTGGCTTATCCAACTCCACTAGTTGTCTGTCGGTAATATGACACGTGTCCACGTTAGGCCTAGGCCCATTTACTTTACATTTTTGCTAAAGCCTGGTCAAAGCCCACAGGATGTAAAAAATTCCGACCTTTTTTTTTATTTTTGGAATCTCACCCTCTCTCTTTCATCAATTGTACAACAAAGTCGTTTATTCATCCGAATTCAACTTAATTCTTTTCTTATTAGTACACTGATCTTCTCACTCTTTTTCTATGGTAAGAGTCAAAGATGAAATAGAAAAAAAGAAAAAAAAACACCATAGATTTTTTTTTTTTTTCTATTTTACGACCAAAAGTGATTTTATTTATGAATGATGAAAATTATAGTACAATTGTTCTGTTAACCAGTTTGGTAGATCAAAACAATCCGATTATACCATAGTATTTTGACAATCAAATTTAGCTAACAAATGGGCAGTTATATTACAATGATGTCGAACAAATGTAAAGCTAATGGTTTACCCCCATTTTTAAGATTCATATATTATTACCGATCAAGAAAAATGTCGGCAATAGAATCATAACGTGTGGGAATTAATGAAAAAAACTTCTAATCTGAAAAAACTGAAAAAGCTTTTTCAACATATTCTAACAAGTGAAGGTGAAAAAGTTTCTAATCTGTATAAGACGAAGAGTTTTGTAGGGCGTCATGATCGGCCTTGTGATTAGAAATTGGCAAGTGGTAATCATCCCATAGAGGGCTTCCAGGTCTCCATTCTTCTAGAATTGCATTGAACCATGCCTCGGTCCACCCCGCCGTCTCCTCACTCACCCCTACCACTGCCAATGACGCGCCCGAATCATCCTCTCCTTTCTTGCCTGCTTCTTCACTAGTATTCGCCGCCATCTCGCATTTTTGCTGATGCACCGGAGTTGACTCTTGTTTATTGAGAAACAACTCAGGAAAATTGAGCCTGGCGGTCTCACCCCTCAACTTGAAGGTCTCGCGGTCGTAGACCATAGCGGCTTCCTCTGCCTGATCGAATGTGCCTAGCCATAGATGTGTCCTATTTCACGGCATACGGATCTCGGCGACCCTTTTCCCCCAGTGGCGTTGTCTGACCCCTCTATATAGCTTGGTGGCACTGAAGGGTTGAATCGGCGGTGGCAGATCACCTTCTTGTCTTAACATGTTCATCATCATCATTCTTCCGCTGAGGCTCAGCTTCATAATGTCTCTACATTACTACAAGAGTAGTTGTTGTTGTTGTTGTTGTGCTAAACATGGATGCACCTGTAGTTGATGACCGAATGAGATCATTTGTTGTTGTGTTGTCTTGAAAGGTCACTCCGGTATAAAAACGGTTGTTGATTCTGAATCGTTGGAGCGAGGGAAAATGGAAAAGCTACCCTCGAAGAAGAGACGAGGACAAAGCATGTAGTAGTTGTTGGTGGCGGTTGAAGAGTAGCATAAGTATTATGTCGGTCGAAGGTTCTGGTCTTCCTAAAACTTCTTTGAGACAAAGAGGAAGCATCACCAAACCACATGACCAAGCCAGAACTCGAATCTTTATTCTTGTCGCTACTAAATTGGAGCTCCTCCTCCTCCAACACTATCTCATCCATTTTCTCCGTTTCTTTGGTACCAAGGCTCCTGATGGATTTTCCCTTGTTCTTAGCAGTAGCCATATATTATTCTCACTATCCCTTTTTCAGTTAACGAGAAAGAAAAGAGGAATCAGTGTAGCAACGTCTTTTTTTTGTCTTTTACAAAAACAAGCAAGAACAGGAGAAACAGGGAGATTTGTATAAAGACTGAAGCTCAAAACGACACTGTTTCAAGAACAAGCCTGAAGCCGAAGCCCAGCTCAAGCCCAACAAAGTCCAACTCCAATCTTGTGCAACGGCTATCTGCAAAAGACAGAGGAAAGAGATTAACACAACAAGTACAGTCTGAAAATGGTACGGAGGTGACGACGCGGAATCGTTTTGAGCTCCTGAAATTGTGTGATGATAGAGATGCCACGTGAGAGTGCAGCTGGAACACTCCTGAAGACTCTAGATTTTAGGTTAACTCTTTGTATATCTATAAATATGAATGGCAAGATTGAGAAAATAAGAAAAGAACAAAACTTTCTATTTCTCCTTCATTTCTTTCATGGTATCAGAGCCATGGATGGAACCATGGAACTCTATTCTTCTCCTTCGTTACATATCTCAAACTGTGTTACCATCAAGCTCACTGAGCAGAACTATATGATTTGGAAATCACGGTTTAAATCGTTCCTGAGGACACAAGCCTTGCTAGGGTTTGTAAATGGAGTTGTCAAGCCACCGCGAGAAACGATTCCCATCCGTAACGACACCAAGGGTAAAGTTGAGGAGATCTCTAACCCTGACTTTGAACTCTGGTCCAGATCTGACCAAGTTGTCAAAGTATGGTTACTTGGATCTATGAGTGAGAACGTTTTAAGGCTGGTGGTTGGCTGCTCTACTGCACAAGAGGTATGTAACACTCTGGTTTCTCATTTCAATCGCACCTCATCTTCTAGTTTGTTTGAGTTACAGAGGCGTCTCCAAAATGCTGAAAAACTAGAAAAGAACATGTCTGATTATCTTAGGGGAATTCAAGATATATGTGATCAACTTGCCTCTATTAGAGACCCTGTTAGTGAAAAGATGAAGATTTTTGCTGCTTTAAGAGGTTTAGGTCGTGAGTATGAACCGAGAATCACGGTTATTGAAGACTCTATGAATAGAAAACCTGAACCCACTTATGAAAGTGTGATCTCTCGCTTGACTGGCTTTGATGACTGCTTGCAAAGTTACATTGTCTCCTCAGATGTTTCTCCACATTTGGCCTTTAATACCATGAGAAACACAAGCTCTCAATATCGAGGAAGAGGAAACAGAGGCAGAGGACGTGGTAACTACTCAACTCGAGGAAGAGGTTTTCATCAACAGTTCTCCTCTGCAAATCCTTCCACTGTTTCAAGTGACAAGCCCGTTTGTCAGATCTATAGCAAGAGAGGTCACAATGCGATTGATTGTTGGTATCGGTTTGATGAAGAGTACTCAAAGCCAAACAATGTGGCGTCTGCTTTTTCTGCTCTGCATATCAGTGATGTAACTGATGATAATGGTTGGTATCCAGATTCGGGTGCAACGGCTCACATCACCAATACAACACAGCGTCTGCAGAAGGTTCAACCGTATTTTGGCAATGATGTTGTGATGGCAAGTGATGGTAACTACCTTCCCATCACTCACACTGGCTCTGCAAATCTTCCATCAACTTCAGGTAATCCTTTAAATGATGTTCTGGTTTGTCCTGGAATAGCAAAATCACTTTTGTCAGTCTCAAAGCTAACAAAAGACTATCCATGTGCTGTTACTTTTGATTCTGATGATGTTTTTGTGAAGGACAAGGAAACATACAAACTCCTGACAAAGGGAAAGGAAAGTGATGGTCTCTATAAGTTGTAGGATAAAAAGCTTCAGACGTTCTACTCTACCAGACAAATCAAAACCTCCGATGAAATCTGGCATCAAAGATTGGGACACCCTAATGCTCAAGTCCTCCAACTTTTATCTACCAATAAGGCGATTCAAATCAATAAAAGTACCAGCAAGGTGTATGAATCATGTCGGCTTGGGAAGAGTTCGAAATTGCCATTTATTTCTTCTGTTTCTCATGCTTCTAGACCACTAGAGAGAGTTCATTGTGATCTCTGGGTTCCCTCTCCTGTTTCCTCTGTTCAAGGATTCAGGTTCTATGTAGTTTTCATTGACAATTTTTCAAGATATTGTTGGTTTTATCCACTCAAGAAAAAGTCTGATTTTTGTGCTATTTTCATCAAGTATCAATTTTTAGTAGAAAATCTTCTGCAACATAAAATTGGAATTTTTCAGTATGATGGAGGAGGTGAGTTTATAAGTCAGAAATTTCTAGCTCACTTACATGATTCTGGTATTCAGCATTACATCTCTTGTCCTCACACTCCAGAACAGAATGGATTAGCAGAGAGAAAGCATAGACAGCTCACAGAAATGGCTCCCACACTTATGTTTCAAAGTAAAACTCCTCAGAATTATTGGGTAGAGGCGTTTTTTACTGCAAACTATCTCTGAATCTCTTACCAACCACTGTTCTTGCTGACAAAATCAGTCCTTTTGAAGCTCTGAATGGTCAAGCACTAGTCTACACCGCTTTGCGAACATTTGGTTGTGCCTGTCATCCTACTCTTCGGCCATATGCTCAAAAAAAATTTGATTCTCGTTCACTTAAGTGTGTCTTCCTCGACTATACAGAGAAGTATAAAGGTTATTGTTGTTATTACCCTCCTACTGGCCGTGTTTACTTGAGCAGACATGTTATTTTCAATGAAGGATCATTCCCTTTTATGGATACTTATGCATCTTCACAATCGTTTGTGCCCACTCCATTGTACACTGCTTGGCTCAAGACGCCTTATGCTTGTTCAGTTCAGTCTACTACGACTCAAGAATGCTCTCCACCATTGGTTCAAGAAGACCTTGTCACTCCTACACCATTGGTTCAAGAAGATTCTGTTACTCCTACAAGATCATCACTTTTGATCACTCATGAAGCACAAGATGACAATGTTTCACCTGAGCTTTCGGCTAGTTCTGATGAGGAATGTACTCAGTGTACGGCAAGCTCAGACCTTGTTCCTATAGGCAACAACATTCCTCCATCTTTGCCTCAGCCGATTGTATCAGGCTCAACAGTCTCTGAATCAATTCATCCAATGGTTATAAGATCGAAAACCGGTATTCACAAGCCCAATCCAAGATATGCTTTGCTATCACATAAAGTATCTCATCCTATGCCTACTACTGTTACTGAAGCATTAAAAGATGAAAAATGGAATGGTGCAATGAATGAAGAAATGGACAATTGCAAGGTTACAAGAACATGGTCTCTTGTTCCTCCTTCACCAGATATACATGTGTTGGGCTCCAAATGGATCTTTAGAGTTAAACTCAATGCTGATGGATCTCTGGATAAGCCAGATTAGTAGCTCAAGGTTTCAAACAGGAAGAAGGAATTGATTACCTCGAGACTTATAGTCCTGTCATTCGCACACCTACAGTTCGAGCAGTTCTCCATATTGCTACACTTTTGAATTAGGAACTCAAACAAATGGATGTTCGAAATTCCTTTCTCCATGGAGACCTTACCAAAACCGTCTACATGAAGCAACCAGAAGGTTTTGTTGATAAAGAACATCATGATCATGTGTGTCTATTGCATAAGTCTCTTTATGGACTCAAACAAGCTCCAAGAGCATGGTTTGACAAATTCAGTAACTTTCTACTGAAGTTTGGTTTCTTTTGCAGTATAAGAGATCCATCTCTATTCATTTGTGCCAAAAACAATGATGCCATCTTCTTGCTTTTGTACGTTGATGATATGGTGATCACAGGAAACTCATCTGGTTTGCTTAATTCTCTGCTTGATGCGCTCAATCAACAGTTCAGAATGAAGAATTTGGGAGAACTACATTACTTCCTTGGGATTCAAGCTCAGTTTCATCCTCAAGGTTTATTTCTCTCTCAACAAAAATATGCAGAGGACCTCCTTATAGAAGCAGCGATGTCCAATTGTTCCTCAGTTGCTACTCCTCTGTCACAACAGCTCAACAGAACACCAATGCAAGATAAGCTTTTCAAAAATCCAAAATACTTCAGAAGCCTAGTAGGAAAACTTCAGTACCTAACTTTAACTAGGCCTGATATCCAGTTTGCAGTCAACTATGTGTGTCATAAAATGCATGCTCCTACTGTCTCAGATTTTCAATTGCTTAAGCGCATTCTCAGATATATCAAAGGAACCACCACAATGGGTATCTCCTTCAATAAAAATACAGACTACAAAATGAGGGTGTTCAGTGATAGTGATTACAACGGTTTCCAATCCTCTAATCGTTCCACTGGCGGGTTCTGTACGTTTCATGGCAACAACATCATATCCTGGTCTTCCAAAAAGCAACCAACTGTTTCTAAAAGCTCTATTGAAGCCGAATATAGGGCTATGTCTGAAGCTACATCTAAAATTACATGGCTGGTGAATCTTTTACAAGACCTTGGAGTTCCTCAGTTTCACAAGCCAGAGCTTTTCTGTGATAATCTAATCCAAGTTTCCATGCTCGCACAAAGCACTTTGCCACTCATTATCACTATGTTCGAGAACAAGTAGCATTTGGGAATATCATTGTCAATCATATTCCAGCTGAATATCAACTTGCTGACATATTTACAAAGTCGCTTCCGCAGGCACCCATTGAATCCCTTTGTCGCAAACTTGGTGTTGTTGTTCCACCTACACCACGTTTGAGGGGGAGTATAAAGACTGAAGCTCAAAACGACACTGTTTCAAGAACAGGTCTGAAGCCGAAGCCCAGCTTAAGTCCAACAAAGTCCAACTCCAATCCTGTGCAACGACATTCTGCAAAAGACAGAGAAAAGAGATTAACACAACAAGTACAGTCTGAAAATGGTACGGAGGTGACGACGCATAATCGTTTTAAGATCCTACAATTGTGTGATGATAGAGATGCCTCGTGAGAGTACAGTTGGAACACTCCTAAAAACTCTAGAGTTTAGGTTAACTCTTTATATCTCTATAAATATGAATGACAAGTGTAATAGACATCTAAGATTGAGAAAATAAAAAAAGAACAAAACTTTCTATTTCTCCTTCGTTTCTTTCAATTTGTTGTGTGGTTATGAAATAATGGAAAAAAATTCCCCTTTTTTATATCGGAGCAAAACTAAGATGTTGACAGATATCACTAAGCGAAATATCTTAGCCCCTCTCAAGTACGTACCACACCCTCTTCTGTTTATTCTTTGGAAGGTGAAACATTCTTTATTGGTCTTCTTAATTATTACAAATATGTGCATACAGTTTATACTTTGTTGATAGTAATTATGGTCGGCTAACCGCGGCTAAGGATGACATGAGATGAGAATGTGATTACGACGTAACGTGTATATTTTAATTAGGCTTATTCATATCATCTCTCGAGGGTTTGCAATTTGTCGTCAAAGTCAGCTTTGATTTTTTTATTTTTGGTCTTCATATATATATATATATATATATATCCACCTACAAAAGACATAAACAAAACCGACCAAATTTGTAACACACGAATAAGAAAAAGCTTATATCTCATTCAACTTAACGTATCAACCAACTCGATTAAAAATTATCTCCTTTTGCCCTACCCATGTCATTATCACCACCATACACGATACATAACTTTCTAATGCCAATTGGTTTGGAATTGGATCAATATGTTATTATGTATGTCTGCCAAGAATTGTAAGGCGGGCGTGAATAAAACATGGAACATTCAACCTCAAAAGTAAATAATTACGTCACATGAATAATAAAGTTTATAAATAAGATATAGTTGTTATAATTGTAAGAATATATATAGGTTTATAATATCTTTTTGAATAATTAGAAAAATAAATCTTTTTTAATTTGGGTCCAAGTAGCTAGATTTCCTTGAATTTTTTATTTTGTTTCTTTTTTTTTGTGCAAACGAATTTTTGATATTCTAACAATTATATCAATTTTTTAAAAAATTCGGTGTATCACATTCCATCTTTTTAAAAGGTTGAGTTTCAAGATGAGCGTTAGTCAGTCATTATTGCTTGTTCGACACTCTTCAAATGCTGATCTTCGACATTATTCCATTTATAAAAAAAAACTAGTGTTTCTTTTGTATTTTAAAAAATGTGTATATATGATCATTCATAAATTTTAAAATCTATAACAAAAAAATCATATTCCCAAAAAACAAAAACTAGAGCATGAGAGTACTCTCTTCTCTTCAATCATTGAAGCTCTTCAATCGAATTTATTGAATTTATTTAGCATTACAGATATCTTTATTTGAACTTAATAATATATTTTGATTTGTAATTTTACAATCATCTTCTTATTATTAATAAAAAAAATATTATTAATTTTTTTTAAAAAAATTTGTACACATCACTCCATACTATAATCTGATTTTTGCCATTCATAATGATATTGTGTTATACATACTATTTTATGGTGTTGTGAATACTAATATTTACTTTATATATACTATAGTCCATTCTATTCCATATTAAAATGTTAGTACGCAATATGTAGTATGGAGTGTAAGGAGCAATCATTCAAAACCTAAATATTTTATCACTTAAGATGTCATTTTAAAGTGAACATTTAATTTGATTGCTAAGAAAGTGTAGTAGCTAGTGTCAGAATTTTGAGATGACTCAAATGGATAACAGAAGAATTGTGCAATTCTGTATAATCTGTACGTAATTATATATGAATTCATGTATATATACAATAACTCTACTATATATATAGATGTTATAACACAGGCCCAAGAAAATGTCCCTTCATCCTCTATCTCAGCAAATGCTCAACCTTTTTATTTTTATTTTTAAATTTTAGTAAGAACATTAATTGGGGGCATTAATGCAGGTCACACAAAAGAAGGGTTATAAAAGATAAATTAAAGGTGATTGCAAACAAAAGTATGACTTTCAGTTTTTCACAGAGGAAGCTCATGACACTCACCAAAGCAACACGAATGGAGTTCAAGAGTTTTTAATTAGGCTTCACATACTACATCTCCTCAAAATTTATATCATTCCATATGTGTTCGATCTTGTTTTCATGTGACTTTCCTCTTCTCTACCGTGAGTCTCTTCAATTTCCTAACCTTATGTTAACGATCATATATACCTTGTTTCTTGCCGTACGTACCACACACCACTTTATCTCAAAAATTTTACTTCTACTATACGACTTACAATATATCATGAAGACTCTTCTTCTCCTTGCTGTATTCCTCTCTTTCTTCTTTGGCTCTCTCTTGGCTAGGCATTTACCAACACCCTCCCATCCAAGTATGTGTGCTTTTCTCTCTTTCTCTCACCTCACACCTCTTTTACTATATTCAAGTCTCTAAGTTTGTTCATGTGCAGGTCATCATCATGTGGGGATGACAGGGACATTGAAGCGTCAGAGGAGGAGGCCGGACACCGTGCAGGTGGCTGGGTCTAGGTTGCCAGACTGCTCACACGCTTGTGGCTCATGCTCCCCATGCCGTCTTGTGATGGTTAGCTTTGTGTGTGCAACGCTGGAAGAGGCTGAGACATGTCCAATGGCTTATAAGTGCATGTGCAACAATAAGTCCTACCCTGTCCCATGATCAGCCTCTCTCCTACACTTATTTTACGCATTCAACCGTTTTGTTTTCCTTTTTTCTTCTCCGGGTACATGAGATGTGTACGTATAAAATGCGTCTTTAGTTTATTTTTTTTCTCTTTTTTTATCCCATTTTCAGATCCACTAAAGAAAATATTTGGAAATTAGATGAAAGCCACTCACCTACATTTGGGCTATCCCACAGGCCCACTGTAGTTTGGTCCATGAGGCCGCATTTAAGACTGCAACAACAAAGCTGTAGACAGAATTATAATTAAAAGGCAACAACAAAAGTACGTGTCTACGTTGTTACCACCAAACTTTGGAGGCTCGCTAATAATAACCACACTACCCATTTGTTACACACCCTTTATTTTCAACCATATCATCTCACCTTCGTTAAATGTTCCCACAATTAGCTCAGTATTTTACTACATACATACATACACACACGCCTTCCTTCCTCAAGGCCAAACAAACACACGAGACTTCATCCTAAGTCTTAACTTTCCCGAGTTTCTTCTCTACAACAAGATCAAATAATGGCTTCTTCCCTTCTCACTTGTGCAGTTACTGTCGTGCTGTTAAGCCTATTGCTTGGATCTGCAGACAAGGTGAGTGGACTACGTCACGTACCCAAGTCCCCTAAGACAACTGATGTCAAACACCCTGACTTTCTTGTCACCATTGAGCCCAAACCAACTATTCTCATCCCCGGTGTTGGAAGGTTCTTGCTGCCTCCTAAATGTAAGAAGCCGTTCTACCCTTACAATCCTGTCACCGGAGCTCCCCTTACAGGTGGGGGAATCCCATCATATAATGGTGGACAAGGGGCCGGACCTCGCACCCAACTCCCTGGTGGCGATGATACGCTTGTCCCGAACCCCGGTTATGAAGCTCCAACCCCAACCATTGGAGCTGGAGCAGGAAGCAACGGCCAAGTTCCACCGGTGCCACTACCCTGAGTATTATTAATTTGTCAACAAATAAGCATATCCCAGATGCAAACGGGTCTACTTTGATGTCCTGAGTCTTGGTTAGATAAGTAACCTTTTGTTTTACCAGCCGTTTCGTTTAGTCATATGTGTGCCATCTCTTTGTCTCTTTGTATCTCTCTATATCTGTCTACAAAAAGAGAGAATATTGTGTCATGTTCGTCAGATGAATTCATTTTTAGATACCATTATATATTAAATAAACAAAATGTTCATGCAGTAACATGTTAAAGAAGACTCTCCAATTAGCTGTAGATACTATATACTTAATACTAATTCTACTATATAATGACATATATAAATTCAGATTTTGATGCAAATTAAATTCATTGGTAAAACCATCGTGTTAAAGTTTTGATGCATATACTTATCAGATTGAATGTAACAAACTTTTTTTTATAATTCCCTAGACTCTGATGAGTGATTATTTAATGACCAAACCTGTAAACCAATCATAACTATATGATACGCTGATGCAAAAGGGATAATGGAAGCCACTCTGTGACCAAGAGAAGGCTACCAAACAGACTTAGTGTATCAAATAATGTATTTCTCACACAAGTCATCTCAGTAGTAGCAGTGAAAACATCCATAGAAAGGTATCATTGATGATGCAATGAGAAACAAAATATACACATGGTTTCAAATATAAGTATCAACGAACACATTTGAACATTTGTTAATCTAAAAAGGGACAGATAGAGGTTCATAATGCCGATGATCTTCATCAAGTCTACGATGTCTTGAACATTTGTTAATCTAAAAAGTGATAGATAGAGGTTCATAATGCCGAGAGAGGATGTCCCCACGTTCATTGCTCAGCCTGCACCAAGGTCTTAACGGTGGATTGGTGATCCCAGCTTTTACGAGCAGCAATATCTAGAAAAAGTATAAGAAAGACGTGAAAAGTATTTTTCTCTGTGTATCATCACTCTACAATCTTAAGTAAAAAAATGGTTTATTCAGTTCATGGTTAGTCCCCACCAGGCCACCACTGCTGTTTCAACTTTCAAGTTCAATACAGCTGGACGAAAATGCTCTGACAGAGCAGAGTCGTATATATCAGAGAAGTATTCCAGGAGTACAATGGAAGTATGAGAAAGAAACTAGACACAAACTGGAGGAGACTGAACAACGATGGTATTACATTTTCTCATCATTATTCAGAACGCTTCGGATAAGTGTAGTGAAACCCGCAGAAAAAAAAAATACAAAGCAATAAAGTGAAAGAATTCACATATGCAGATAGTGTAATCTTGAGTGGGTATCTAAAGGGATGTGGTAGAAGGAGAAGCAACTCGGTCAGCGTCTATCATCGACTTGATGTAGTACTCTCCTGCTTTGTACGACGACCTCACCATCGGCCCAGATGCTACGTACCTGAATCCCTGTTTACCATCAACGCATTCCATTTAGCTTTCTTTCCCAAAGTATTTCTCAGCTAATAAAACTTTTTAAGTAAGGAAGGGACAATTACCATTTCCATGCCAAGAAGACGATACCTCTCAAAGGCCTCTGGTGTCACGTACTCAGCTACAGGCATGTGCCGCTTAGACGGTCGCATATATTGGCCAAATGTCATAACGTCAACCCCTGCTGCTCTCACCTTCTCCATAGTCTGGACCACTTGATCAGGGGTCTCTCCACATCCCAGCATTACAGAAGTCTTTGTTAGGGTGCCTGCAGGAGCATGGTCCTTAGCCATCCTAAGCACATCCAGCGACT
The DNA here is from genome assembly GCF_030686135.1 of Camelina sativa. Classification (NCBI taxonomy): domain Eukaryota; kingdom Viridiplantae; phylum Streptophyta; class Magnoliopsida; order Brassicales; family Brassicaceae; genus Camelina; species Camelina sativa. The sequence goes on along the minus strand of NC_141898.1, from coordinate 27,124,366 downwards.
GCTTAAAGTTAGCACGACGATCCCGCACAAAACTCTGAAGCTCTTCAACTGTCTCAATGTTATGGGCAAAGACGTCAAGCCCTGACTTGGAAACCTTTTCAACACATCCACCATCTCCACGGAAATCAGGAACTACATCACCAAAGAAAAAAGAAAATTACAAAAAAGAGAAAAAACTCATGACGATCAAACTGTTAATCCCATGATGATTATTACCTAGTGCTTCAATCAGCATCTCCGGCTTCAAGACTTTCAATCTCTTCACTGTTTCAGAAAAATGGCCACTCCCCTGATCAGGTAAATCATCTCGATCTACACTGGTGATCACAACATAATCAACTCCCCAGGATGCAATAGCTTCGGCCACATTGTTAGGTTCATTTGGATCAGGCGGTGGAGGCGTACGCGATGTCTTAACATTACAAAACCTAAAAAAAAATATATATAGAGAATTAGCCCCTTTTTCAGAGAGGAAAGATTTCTCTGGGATGATGGGGATTAAGAGGAGGTACCTGCAGCCGCGTGTACATGTGTCCCCGAGGATCATGATCGTGGCGGTGGCGGTTCCAGTCTCGCCACCAGACCAACACTCGCCGAGGTTGGGACATTTAGCCTCCTCGCAGACGGTGTGAAGCTTGAGGTCTCTCAATTTCTTCTTGATCTGGACATACCTCTCGCCGCCGGGAATAGATTCCTTCATCCATTTAGGTTTCGGGAGAGGCTTCTTCTTGGTTCCGACCTCCACCGAATAGGTATCGCCGTGGATGAAATCGGTAAGGGAAGGCGACTCATTCGCCAGCCGAGCTCGAAGAGCCTCGAGGCTCTTGGGAGATTGCGTTACGGTGACCGGAGAGGAAGAGGAGAAGCATCTCGACGCCGGACGGAGGAATCGGGAGAGTAGGGCGGAGCGAGAATGCATCTCAAACGTCGATTAGGAGGAGGAAGTCTCACCGGTGACGGCAATGAGTAGAGATGGTATAAGGTGACGATTGAACCCTCTCGTTCAGCAAGAAGCTCTTATTTGGGCCTTTTGCTGGTAAAATCAAGCCCATTATAACGTAAAGAAGAGAAACACAACTTTCCTCTTCCAATTCTTTTGGCTGTTGAGTTTTGCTTTTGAATTTCAACGACTCAGCTCTGTTCACTTCCCATTTCTCTTATTAGATTTTTTCTTTAACTGGATTCGGAATGAAATCGATGGGACCTGGAAGAGACAACAACATCTGCCTCTTGCGTTTTCTTGTCTTTTACCTTATCTCCCTTCCTTCCTTGACACTTGCTCTTACCAATCCTGACGCCGCCCCAATTCCATCTTCTTCTTTATTTTTTTCCCTTTCTGTAATGTAATGGCAATGTCAGTCTAGCTAATCGCACCCCAGATGATTGTTTGCTTCAGTTGCGTCCATTAACAGCCTCTTTCTTCCACTGGAGTCGCATCTTCTACCGGGCTGGGTTGCATCTGGAGGTGAACAACCCATGTGGGCAGAGCTGGCAAGGTACTGTTCTATGTACGTAATGCCTATGCCTCCCAACTAGAAACCATGTAAACGACGAATAATAGACCTCCCCATTAATCAGAATTCTTCTAGCAATACTTATACTTATCATTTGGTATATAGAGTAATAGACCCATGAATATTCAAAATGGTTAAGGTTTGAAGAGTACCGATGAAGAAGATTCGGATTATCAAACAAAGAATGAGAAAACATTACAATAACAACACTTTTTTGACTTCTTCTTCTTTTGCCAACCAATAAACACTTGCCACTTTTAATGGTGTGATCAGTGAGACATAGAGGATAAAACGGATTTGTGTTAAAAAGGGTTGTTGTTGTTATACTGTAGATGGTTTGGTTATTTATTTCGGGTTTAGAAAACCGGGAGTAAACCCAGTACATAGATGGTTGGTTATTAATTTCTGGTTTAGAAAACCGGGTGTGAACCCAGACGCGCCAACACATTTACTCTTCTTCTTCGTTGCTCGCTCGCTCGGGTGATACAAGTCTAGAGAGATTGGATCTGCAGAGTTACCTTACGTGCCAATGTCTCGCTACCAGTCTCCTTCCTTTGATGACGGCGAGGTTAATCCTTTTGCGGTAAGCTTGATTCCAATCTCATCAGTCATCATCTAGGGATTCCTCTTTTTTTTTTTTTTTTTTTTTCTAATTCCTTTTGTTGTTGAATTGCATTGTTTCTGATCTGATTGTCTCAGATTCGTAATGTTAATTGTATTTTCCTCTACTCCAATTCCTGGGATCGAATTTTGGGTTTCAATTTGGTCGATTGATTGATATTCATGTTTCAGAATGTAATTTGCTCATTATAGGGTTGTTAGACGCTGATAGATCAATGTAACGCTTGCTTTTTCCCATCACCTGTTGAGAGAGTGTTTGTTATTTCGAATGAGCTTTATGATCTTTCGTGTCCACGGATTTTAATTTAGATCTCCCACTTACATCTTTTTTTCGATTTTCAGTTTGGTGCTTACTTGTCTTGGATATGGGTGTAATGGTTTGTTTACTTGCACATTCATATCAGTTTCTTGTCCACTGAATTGTTTTCTCTGATGTTCTAAAGCTCTCGTGGATCTCCATTGTTTAGCTTTTTTCTTTGGTTTCCTCTTCAGAACAATCCCTCTTACGCTTTAGAGACTATTTTAAAATTCTCTTCCTATATGCTTTAAGTTCTTCACCCACTTTTGTTGTATTTGAACCTTCAGAATCCTAGAACTGTTCCAGCCGCAACGCCAAAGCTTTCCCCTCTTCCCCCTGAGCCGTATGACCGCGGTGCCACAGTTGATATTCCTCTAGACTCTGGAAAGGTATTTTCCTTAAGTACCAAGTTATAATCTCAGAATATTCCCTTGAGACTATTTTTGTATGATTGCCAACTTCTAGGATCTTAAAGCTAAAGAGAAGCAACTCCGGGAAAAAGAGGCTGAATTGAACCGGCGGGAGCAGGTAAGCTGTAATTCCGGTTGAAACCAACTAATGTCACATACCATGATGTCATTTTTCCCACAATTATTTGTTTATATAATTTTTCCCGAACTAAGAATAATTAGTTTACATCGGATTTCATATCGTTTTGAAGTGTTATGTAGGTGAAAGCATATTTATTCGTGTCATCTAATCTGTAAAGATTGGCCTCAGTAGTTTGTAGCTACAACCTTTTCTGAAATCTGTTGTTGGTATTTTCCAGGAACTCAAGCGGAAAGAAGATGCTATAGCACAGGGTATCTTTGTCAATTTTATCTTCTGTAAGAAACCTGACATTTCGTTCCATGTGAAATGCTTATTCTGCCATCTTTCTTTTGGTAGCCGGAATTGTGATCGAAGAGAAAAACTGGCCGCCGTTTTTTCCTCTCATCCATCATGACATTTCAAATGAGATACCCATCCATCTGCAGAGAATCCAATATGTTGCTTTCACATCAATGCTGGGTATGTGCTTTCTCTTTTAAATGAGATCAACCCATCTCCAGTTGCAACAGAGGTGGATTTCTTGAGTTATTAGTAATCTCTACTGTTTGGTCGTAGGTCTTGTGGTGTGCCTGCTATGGAACATTGTTGCAGTTACCACCGCGTGGATTAAGGGAGAAGGTTAGTCTTGGAACCAGTTAAAAGTTGCCATGTATACTGAGCCTGTATGATGCCAATCTGCTGACTTATGTACTTCGGGTGTAGGTCCGACAATATGGTTTCTAGCTATTATCTATTTCATATCGGGGGTTCCTGGAGCTTATGTTATGTGGTATCGCCCTCTTTATCGTGCCATGAGGTATATGCGCGTATTCATGCCACTTAAGATTGTTCTTTTAAAATACTGCACACTATCTGCTGCTGCTGCGTGGTGTGTTCCTTTATTAAGAGGGGTGCAACAAAAAAAAAAAAAAGAGTGAAGTTCCAGATAGCATCTTAATAAGTGTCAAAATTTGGATGCGAATGAGATGTGGGTTGATTTGGTTGTGTGCAGGACTGATAGTGCTCTGAAGTTTGGGTGGTTTTTCTTCACGTATTTGGTGAGTTTTGCGTTTGGTTTTTTTAAATGGGTTTTGACACATCAAAAAGTGGAAGTGAGTAAAAGCTTAAAATACGACTGCAGTTTCACATAGGGTTTTGTGTGTTTGCGGCGGTGGCTCCTCCAATTATCTTCAAGGGAAAATCTCTGACGTAAGTTACAAAATAGTTCCTTAAATCACACAAAAGGAAGAGGTGGAATGATATTATATTGTTGTGTTATGCAGAGGAATATTGCCGGCTATCGACGTATTGAGTGGGAATATCTTGGTCGGGGTAAGTTGAAAATTATTATAAAAAAACTTAAAACTGTTGTAGTACGTACTTTGAGTTGGCTAACTTTTGGTGGGATGGCAGATATTCTACTTCATTGGGTTTGGGTTCTTCTGTCTGGAGTCACTCGTGAGCATCTGGGTTATTCAGGTTTCCCTCACTTCCTGCATCACTTATTCATTTTAGATTTGACGTACGTAAAAAAGGGAAGAAGTGGTTAACAAGTTGTTCTGTTTGTGTGGGAACAGCAAGTGTACATGTACTTCAGGGGGAGCGGGAAAGCAGCAGAGATGAAGCAAGAGGCTACCAGACGAGCAATGATGGCAGCTCTCTGACCAGTGACCACATTCACACCTTTAACCCATCTCCCATTTTCCCCCAATTTAACATACAAACAGTTAACTTTTCAGATCCTCTCCTCTTCCAAGGGGGATTTACTTACTCCGCCACTCACTTCTCCTTTGTTTTCCTCGAATTTCATTTAACTATCCATCTTTTCATATTGTACTTAAAACCTTTCATATTACTCATCTTTCAAAGAAGCTCTAAAATTGTGAAATCCTCACTGTGCCTAAAAAGTGAACAATGTCCACTCACAGACGCCTTTCTCTAGGACTTTTGAATTTGACCCCCAATACATACGTGACGACGACTAAAGTACGTATGGGGTGGTGACCTTACAGTTAGGTATTATTTTGTTGTAAAGTCAATGGGTGTAGTAAATGAGGAAATGGGCTTCTGTGGTATTAAATAGTCAAGCAGTTGAGAGTGATGAGAAGATGTTGCACAAGTGGTGATATAATTCAATGTCAATTTTGAATATTTAAAAGAAAAGAAAAAAAGAGTCAATGGAGGTCAGCGAGCCAGCTGTATCTGTGTGTGACACGCGGCCCCCATCCAAACGGTTGGATATCTCCCAAACTTGTATTTAACACACACACTACTACTAACTAACTAAGCCCTGTCCCCAAGACCTGAAGTGCTAACAAAAAATACCACAACAACATTCAAGAAGAAGAAATAAAAGAAATGGCCATCTTCTGCTTCCTTGTAAACCAGAGGAAGCAAGTCCGGGGGAGAAAGCCGGCGGCCGGGTTGTGTTCGAGATGCGGAGGTGGAGCAGTGGTTGCGGACATGAGAACCTCCACAAGATTCTGTGGGGTTCCATTTTACCGCAAAGCTTGGAAGGCTATCGTCTGTCATTTCTGCGGCGCTGTGCTCAAATCTTACCACTGAGTCTGATGAATCGACGTTTTGCGTGTTAATACATTTCTTTTTTGTTTTTACTTTTTTTTATCAACAAAGCTACTTGCCATTGTATGTCGCTTGATAGCTTACCTTAGAGTCTTAGACTCTTTAGTCCTGATGAGTTTGTTATTCGTTTGTCTCTATTTCTGACTAATCATTTGTCTCTCTCTCTTTCTTACTAATGCAAGCGATCCATTTACTTTAAAAGTCTCTTCAAAACAAGTTTGGTTGATAGGAAAAAGCAGAAAGCCACATGAACGTGATGTGCGTAGCTTCCCTAGAGAGTCAAGACGAAGGAATAATCCAACAACTTGCTGCACAGCTTTCACCCTTCAAGGCGTCTTCTCTCTCTCTCTTCTTTATTTAGATCACTAAATGATAAAATTTGTTTTTCAAGAGCTGTTTTAAGTAAACTAAGAAAGAGAGAGACAAATGATTAGTAGGTAGTATGTACTAAATAATAAAGGCAAAAGACGTGTATGTACTAATACTTACTTGCACAATAATTTTTCTTCAAGCACTCTTAAAAAAGTAGTACCATAATTTGTAATAAAAACATACAACAATGTGTAAATGTGATAACCTGAAACATTTTTTCCATTTAGTAAAGTTCAATTAAAATTTGCTTATATAGTTATAGTTTGTAATCTAAATTTTGGAATTATTTATTCAATCATTCATTAAAATCGTATAATTCTATAATATTTTTTCAATAATAATAATAATAATAATAATAATAATAATAATAATAGAGGACTACAAAATAAGAACTTTCTATAATAATAAAAACTTTCTATAAGAACTTAACTAAAATAAGACCATCTCCAATGGTTTTTCCTATTTTTTCTCTACAATAGAGAAACTCTATAATAGAGGTGAGTTTTACACCAATCCACCTCTGTTCTCACCTCTAAAATAGAAATTGCTATTTTTTCCTCTATTTATAAAAGAACCTTTGTAAAAAAAAATAGGGTTCCTCTATAAATAGAAGGAAAATAGCAATCTCTATCTTAGAGGTGAGAGTAGAGGTAAGTTGGAGTAAAACTCACCTTTATTATAGAGTTCATCTATTATATAGGCAAAAATAGATAACCATTGGAGATGATATAAGTGAAGGAAAATAAAAAATTTCATTAATCTCACACTTAACTGATTTTCATAACTAATTTCTTTTTGGGATCTACATAATAATTATCATATGTATATGACCTTCTCTCTATTCAATTTAATACATTATGGTAAGTTAGTAACATGACATGGAGACGTTAGATGTACCAATAAATTCAAGACATGACACACTTTCATAAAAGTGTTTACTGAAATAACTTTTTAGTTTTAGCTTTCTTTTTCTCTTTCATATGAAAACTCATGAAGCAAATAAGTAAATGATAGTTATACATATGTTGTTTAAATTATGTCAATCCAGGTTTTAATCAAGAGCCAACCATGATGCATGTAGCTCGAGTACTAGAACATGAGAGAATATATAGAATAAGAATTGTTTCTTTAGAATCAAGTTAAGTAAGTTTGAAACATTAACCATATAAGTAACATAATTGCATAGAATTGTATCAGTAAATCCTATATTGTTTTTTGTAGGTATCGAAATAATCAGATGTACATATGAAAAAAATATAATTGATATTTTGAGTCAAAGATGAATCTTACCATACATGTTATAACTAAATATATTTTAGTTTATTAACTACATAAAAGCACACAAAATAACAAAAACTAAAAACAGCAATAGACAACATAATTCTTTTTGAAACAATTTTTAATAAAAAGCAAGGTAATTTTTTTAAAACAAATTTACAAACAACAACCCGTGCTTAAGTGTGGGTATTCACCTAGTAATAATAATAACAAAAAAATATTAGATTAGTCACTATGTTAGCCATAAACACACATATTGCAACTTATGGCCGTTCATCATAACAATAATTGAGAGTATAGTGGTCCTTAAAAAAATACTATTGTACTATACTAGATAGTATCCTGCACTCTGAAGTGCGGAGAAATATTTTATTAAATTTATATGGTATTTTTAAAGTAAAAAAATATGAACTTATGGATCAACAATGTCATTGAACTATTAACGAAGCTACCAACTGTAATACTGCACTATAAATGACTATCAACAAAGTCATTATCCCAGATATTTAATAAACATCTTGCCCCATTGTAGCCTCCAAACAAAACCCAGTTTTAGAAGCCTAAAAACAAACACACTCCATAGAGAAATCCATAAATGGACTTTGCTACAACTAAATATATCAAATATGCAAAATTTTCATCATGCAAAGACCGAATAATAACTTCGACGTTATTAACCCACTGCAATTTAGTGAGTGTTGTTAACGATTAACCTAGAGACAACCTAGATAATAATCCACTAGGTAGTATCCGTTACAAAATATTTTCATATAAATTTTAAATTCGTAAAATGACTAAAAATTATATTAACCTGGGTGCTACAGTATATGTGCGTTATTTTTATGTAAATTTTTTTTAAAAAAACCTAGACGTGTTTACTTTGGAACGTGAAACACGTCACTGTCCCATCCCATCCCCTCACGTTCTAATCCATCTCCTCTTGCCATATCTTATTCTGTCTCATCTTATATCGTCTTATCCATTATGGTCTCGTCTCGTCTCGTCCCGTCTCGTCCCATATCCATCAGAATTTTTTATCTTATATTTGTCTCCTTTTAAAGAATCAATTGTTAGACAATCTTTACTAAAAGAGATTGGGTAAGAAATTTAGACAGGTTACCAGAGTTCTATGTTGAATGTTTTTTATTTAGTTAGTTGAAATTATCCTAAAAATTATAATTTTGAAAATTATATAATTGTTTTCAAAAACACCAAAAATCTCAAAGTGTCCGTTCTAAAGTGGTTAATTACCTGTCGCATAGTCAATCCTTATCCAAATTAGTGAAAGCTTGTAACATCCACGAACCGGAATCTCGGTTTGGGATGTGCATCGGTCGATGCTGGTGATGCAACGGTCGATGCATGGTCGGTTTTGTGCGGTTCGAGTTAAGTAAAACGCTGCGTTTTGGGGATAGAAAAAAATCCTTAACTCGAATGTTTGTCTCATTAGTCGTGTTGAGCTGTTTTTGAGAGTAAAGGAAGAGAGAAAAGTGTTCTTGAGTGTTCTTGAGGATTTCTGGAGATTGGAAGCTGTTCCTGTAGAGATCTATAAGATTCGCAAACCGAAAATCTCGGTTTAGAGGTTGCATCGGTCGATGCAAGGTTGGTTTTCTGCGGACGATTTTAAGTTAAACGTTGCGTTTTGGGTTAGGAAAACCCTTAACTCGAGTTTTGTCTCAATTAGTCGTGTTTAGCTGCTTTTGAGAGAAAAGAAAAGAGAGAAAAAGTTCCTTAAGTGTTCCTGAGTGTTCTTGGTGATTTCTGGTGATTGGTGGCGTTTCCTGTAGAGATCTGTAGCTGAGATCGTTGTAGGAACTTTCTAGGAGCGTGTTCTTGTTTGTTTAAGGTTCAGAATCATCTTGGCAAAGGTAAGTGCAGGACCATGGCTTATCTAAGCTGGAGATTTCTATGATCTGCTTGTTATGTGTTGTTTCGCTTGTTAGATTGTTATTTAGGACGTTAGGAAGCTTTCTTGTGGCTTGGGATCGAGTTTTTTGTTGTAGAAACGAAGATCCGGTGAGAAGCTTTGGGGAAAATTGATGCTCGGCATGTGCATCGGTCGATGCACTTTGTGCGTCGGTCGATGTAATTTTTATATGACAACCCATCCTGCGGACCCCACTAGCCTCTAGCCGCCCTAACAGACCCCAAGCTGGCCCTGCAGGGCATCGATCCTAACCCCTCTGGTCAATTGGTGACAGCATGTCCTGTGGGAAGGTTGTTAAAGGGTGGGGACCAGGGTTCGAGGAACGCCTGGCGCACCAATAACCTACTGGTGGATTTGGATGAATAGTTCCTATCCACAGTGAGGGGTTAGGATCGATGCCCTGCAGGGCCAGCTTGGGGTCCGTTTGGACGGCTAGCGGTGGGCTAGTGGGATCCGCGGGACGGGTTGTCACAAGATCTGTAGTTGGGATCGTTGTAGGAGCTTCCTGGAAGTGTTTTCTTTCTCGTTTGAGGTTCAGAATCGTCTTGGCAAAGGTAAGTGCATGATCATGGCTTATCTAAGCTGGAGATTTCTCTGATCTGCTTGTTTATTTGTTGTTTGGCTTGTTAGAATGTTATTTGGGACGTTAGGAAGGTTTCTTGTGGCTTGGGATCGAGTTTTGTGGTTGTAGGAACGAAGATCCGGCGAGAAGCTTCGGGGAAAAACGATGCTCGGCATGTGCATTGGTCAATGCAAGTGCGAGGACGGCGCATAAAACCTAGGGTTTTTGTTCTATGTCGAGCATGCGTCAGTCGATGCAGTGTGCGTGTCGGTCGATGCATGCTTCGTGTCGGTCGATGCAGAGTCCTGGTTTGTTATTGTTGATTGTTGATTGTTGGTTGATGGTTAGAGATGTCTCTATTGCTTGTGTGTATAGCCAAGTAGATATGAGGATTTCCTGACTGAGTATTTATAAAATACTCATTCATTGCAATTTGTGTTTGTGGTGCAGGTAAAGGCAAAGTGTGATCGTAGAATCAAGGCAATGAAGAGGAGGATGTTCTAGTGGCTCGCTTGGTTGTCTGGCTTATGTTATGTTGCTAGAGTTGAGTCCTAGAATGTTGTTTAGGATTGATGGTTCTCTGGTTTATGTTGATTGGATCATTAGTTTATGATTGGAATTATTACTGGTTATTATTTATTGGTTATTGGATTATTGAATATTTTTTGGTATTGTTATTTCCGTTGTTTAGTGTGATTGTGGTTAGGTGACTAGTGGGTATGGGACCACTAGTTGTAGAATATTTATTTATTATTTATTATTAAAAAAAGGGTCGGGTCGTTTCAAAGCTTAATACTTAAATTTATCTACCTATATTTTTTTTATTTTGTACTTTAATCTAAAATTTATGTCCCTTTTTTTTTAAAAAAACTATTCAATATATTATTTTTCATTATTCGAATTTACATGTTCTAGTTTACATATACTGGAATTTTCTCAAAATTTAATTACTTTTTTTTAAAGTATATATACTTAATTAGTAAATTAAATTACTTAAAAAATATTGGTAAAACATATATTCAGTCAAATAATAAACCCTTTTCGATTGGAAAATTTTAATTGTATAATAGTAGTATTTTTCATAAAAATTAGTTGGCAACTCTTTTACGGTGTTTTGTCAATATTGTGGTGTATATGTAGAATACCGCAACCCATACCGAAAATAAACATGATCATCATCTTCATCAGCTAGAAAATATACAATTTTGCAATCCATCCATAATAATCAACGACAGTCTTCGTTTTTTGAAAATGTTAAAGTAATTTTGTTACACGATATTAAATTTCGTTCAGTCCCATCTCATCATGTCCCGTCCCGATCTATCCCATTAGAAATTTTATGTCCCATAACCATTTTATTTTAAATAATTATCAATATAATAATGTTATTAATAAATTTTGGTTAAGAAATTTAGATGAAATACATGTATTCTCCATTTGTATGTTTAATTTATACAGTTAGTAGAAATTATAATCTCAAAAGCTCTCAAAATAGTTTCAAAAAAGTCCAAAATTCTCAAAATATCCGTCTAAAGGTAGTAATCTGTGCCACAGGACGGGACAAAATATTTCATTCAAAATTTAAATTCGTAAAATGACTAAAAATTATATTAACCCGGGTGATAAACATAGTTGTGTTATTTTTTATGTAAATTTTAAAACATTTAAACTAGGGCGTATTTACTTTGAAAAGAAAAATATGTCCAGTCCTGTCATACCCCCTCACATCCTAACCCCATTCCCTTTCGTCCCGTCTCATCCTGTATCCATTAGAATTTTTTATTTTATATATATTCTCTTTTAAATAACTACTCGTTAAACAATATTTACTAAAAGAGATTGGCTAAGAAATTTAGTCGGGATACCAGATTTTTCCGTTGAATATTTTTTTTAGTTAGTTAAAATTATTCAAAAATTATAATTTTCAAAAATTATATAATTATTTTTCAAAAATACCAAAATTTTCAAAGTGTCCGTTCCAAAGTAGTTAATTGCATGTCGCATAATCAATTCTTTTCCATGTAAGTGAAAGCTTGACACTTGAATTTATATACCTATATTTTTTTATTTCTTACTTTTATCTAAAATTTGTGTCCCTTTTAAAAAAATATATTTAATATATTGTTTTTCATTATTCGAATTTACCCGTTTTAGTTTACATATACTATTTTTCGTCTTAGTACCATAAATCTCACAAATTAATTATTGTTTTTTAAGTATATATACTTAATTAGTAAATTAAATTACTTCAAAAATATTTTGGTAAAACATATATTCAATCAAATAATAAACTCTTTTAGGTCGTAAAATATAAACTTTATAATAGTAGTATGTTTCCGTAAAAATTAGTTGGCCACTATTTTACGGTGTTTTGTCAATATTTTAGTGTATAAGTAGAATACTACAACTTGTACCAAAAATAAAAATGATCATCATCTTCATTAACTGGAAAATATACAATTTTTTTTTGTAATCTGCCAATAATAATCAAACACAGCTGTGTTTGTTTAAAATGTTAAAGTAATTTTGTTACGGGTGTTAAATCTTGTCTATTCCCATCCCAACTCGTCTCGTCCCGATCCATCTGGTTAGAAATTTTATGTCCTTTAACCATTCTCTTTTAAATAATTACCAATATAATAAAGTGATTAATAAATTTTGGCTAAGAAATTTAGACAAAATACATGTATTCTCTATTTGAATGTTTAATTTATATAGTTAGTAGAAATTATAATTCTCAAAAACTCTCAAAATATTTAAAAATACCCAACATTCTCAAAATACCTTTTTCAAGATAGTTCTTTATATGTCATATAGTCAAACTTTTTTCGAAAATCGTTAATGTAAAATGTTTTCTATTATACAAATAACTTATTTATGTCTCATGTCCACTACTTCTCATCGTAATATCATAAATAGATTGGACTTTTAATCAGAATTTAATTTACATTTTCTGATATGAAATTATGTCCATAAACATTAATATAATTCCGATTATATTTAGAGTATATTTAAAAAATCTTATAATTAAAGATTTTCAGTCCTTGGTAGAAATTTATGTTTTAATTTTAAATTTTTAGGTACGGTATAAGTAAACAATATGCCATAGAATAAAACTTAAGTTTATGAAGTATTGTAATGTATTTTGATTATTTGCCTTATTTTAAATATTTAGACCATGTAATGAATCAATTATGTATTTTCCAAATTAGTTATGCGATTTTGGTAGTTGATAGCCGTTGTAGATACGCAACATTTATGATGAAATTGTTTTGTTCCTTCATTTTTTTATGCAGAGATTTTAGATTTTGATAACTAATTTTAAAGAATGTTTTCGTTAATATAACCGCTGATGGTGTAACATTTATTATTGAATCAAATACATTTAATTTATATTTTATGTATTGCTAAACTTGTGGAGAAATCTTTGAATATAATAAATTATATATTATTAAAGTTAATAATTTGGATTTGAAAAAGATCAGCTTTCTATATTAATTATTAGTCTATATTCAAAGATTTTTGATTATCAGATTAGTACAAACCAAAAATCGAATTCAAAAATTTGAATTTGATTAAAAAGTGAGATTGATGATAAAAAGGAATATATTAGTATTAATTTTAAAATATCCTTGATTTTATAAAAAGTTTGTTACCAAATTTTAAAAAATTAATCCAATTTAATTTAAATTTTGGAGAATTATGGAAACTGCAAGATTATGATTTTTGAAATTTAGTAGGGTGAGTAATTAAGAAATAATATATTTTAAATATATCAAAATTTAGTAAATATCAATCTAGTAAGTAAAGGTAAGTAAGTATTTTTTTTTTTGGGAACAAAATTTAGTAATTTATACCTCCAATAATATAGTAAATTTATTCCTCCCGTAATATATATTTTAAATATGTCAAAATATCACAGTTTTTTAATACTTGGTAACCAAGTTTGTTTGTTATTTGATAAATCTCATAATTATATGATAGAATCTTATACCAATTAGCACCATAATTATAGGACATGCAATCAAATAATATACGTTAAAAATCCAGCTTAAAATTTGGTATAATCTAATATAATATGAGAATTTATATTACAGTTTACAATTTTTGTTTTTTCAAAAAAAATAAATAAATAATATAAAAACATATAAATGTAAACTGTAATAAATAATTTTGTCCCGTTCTGATCCATCCCATTAGAAATTTTATGTCCCATAACCATTTTATTTTGAATATCAATATAATAATGTTATTAATAAATTTTGGTTAAGAATTTAGACGAAATACATGTATTCTTCATTTGTATGTTTAATTTCTATAGTTAGTAGAAATTATAATTCTCAAAACTCTCAAAATATTATCAAAAATACCAAAAATTCTCAAAATACCCGTCTGAAGGTAGTAACCCGTACTACAGCACGAGACAAAATATTTTGATACAAATTTTAAATTCGTAAAATGACTAAGAATTATATTAACATGGGTGCTATAGCACAAGTGCATTCTTTTTCATGTAAATTTTAAAAAATTTAACCCTAAAGGTATTTACTTTGGAACGGGAAACACGTCCAGCCCCGTCCCATCCCCTCAGTTCCTAACCCATCTCCTCTCGTCCCGACTCATCCTGTCTCATCCAGTCTTATCTCATCCCGTATCTATCAGAATTTTTTTGTCTTATGTTCGTTTTGTTTTAAATAATTACTCGTTAAATAATATTTACTAAATGACATTGGCTAAGAAATTTAGACGGAATACCATATTTCTCCGTTGAATATTTTTTATTTAGTTATTTGAAATTATCCAAAAAATTATAATTTTCAAAAAATATATAATTGTTTTTCAAAAATACCAAAATTTTCAAAGTGCCCGTTCTAAAGTCGTTAACTACCTGTCGCATAGTCAATCCTTATCCAAATTAGTGAAAGCTTTAACACTTGAATTTATCTATCTATATTTTTTATTTCGTACTTTTATCTAAAATTTATGTCCTTTTTAAAAAAAATCATTCAATATATTGTTTTTCATTATTCAAATTTACCCGTTTCAGTTTACATATATTATTTCTCGTCTTAATACCATAAATAAACTGGATTTTTCTAAAATTTTAATTATTGTTTCTTAAAGTATATGTACTTAATTGGTAAATTAAATTATTTCAAAAACAATGGTAAAACCTATATTCAATCAAATATTAAACCCTTTTAGGTCATAAAATTTTAATTGTATAATAGTAGTATTTTTTCATAAAAATTAGTTGGCCACTCTTTTACAGTGTTTTGTAAGAATACTATAACTGTACCAAAAATCAAACACATCTCTTGTTTGTTGAAAATGTTAAACGTAATTTTGTTACGGGTGGTAAATCTTATCCAGTTCCATCTTGACTGAAAAATAGTGAAAAATATAGTAAATTTAGTATATATAGATAAATAATTTAATAAACGTTATATATTATGTTTTATGAACACTATGGTTAAAAAAATTAAAAAAATATTTCATCATTAAATTACATATCAAATAAAAGGATAATGACATATCAATCTCGTTCATCACAAAATCATACAATATAAAATTAATTCAGAAGGATTTTCTTATTGTTGAGAATTTAGTGTTAATATTTTTTAATGCTTGGAAGATGGGATCAAATCAACATAGGCTTACACAAAATCATTCATCTGCAAGAAACAAAAAATATATATTAAACGATAAAAATATAAAATTATTTTAAAAAAAAATTATTTAAAACGTAAATCAGAAAAAGAAAAAAAACATATATAGAAAAAAAAAATAAACATGAAATTTCTATCAAGTGTAAATATATATGATGTGTTTTAGTAAAAAAAAACTTTCAAACAAATATTAAACATGTAAAAAATCTTAAATACGAAACATATTAAAAATCTTAAATGTTAAAAATATTATGTAAAATCGAGTATATAATGATAAGAAGTAACACTAACTTCTGAAGTACAAAAATATAGCTTCCATCCTACTTATCATTTTTTATTGAAATTATATTATAAAAAATAACAACCTTAGAACAATGAATATGATTATGAATATTGAAGTATTTCTTCTCTTTATCCTTAAAATTAAAATCACATGATAAATTATTCAAAGCAGATTGACTAAAATATGGTAATATGGTCTACGTCCCATGTCATTACCATCTTTAAAATTCAATCAAATATAAAAGCAAGATAAGATATATACCTTGAATTTTAATTAAGTATTTTGGAGATTGCGTTGATAATACCCATAGTTTTCCAACTATCACAGATCATATTCTACAATATAACAAATTAGGTCAGTGTTGAAAAAATGTTATGAAAAATAAAATATAATAAAAGAAATGTTAACTAAAAACTCAATTGTAGAGAAAATCAAAAACGTTAAACAATGGGTATCAATGGTTGAAATAATATTTTCTTTATATAAATGAATGAAGAGTATTCGGGAAGTTTAGCTTTAATAGTTTACTTAAATTAAAATATTAAGAGGATCGGGATATCGAACAGGGGACCTCCAACACATGAAATCATTCCCTTTACCACCTGACAACGGACCATTTTGAACAAAATTTCCTAACTTTATTTTTATATTGAAGTATGTTTTATTATTAATACCTTTAGATCCGACCCGGGATCCGCATGTTTATCCGTTTAGGATAAGACTAAAATACGGTTATACCCCTCTCGTAAATGATTAACTTTGTCTTAACTCCAATGGCATACCCTTGTAATTTCTTACAAAACTGATGTTTATTTTATAAATGACTTTTCTTTTAATAGTAGGGATATCTTTTTTAATATTACCGTAATTTATAGCAGAATAATAAAAAGGAAAAAAATTGGACGTTATAGTGGCTCTTGAGACATCGCAACATTTTTTTATCTTGAAAATCCTTTGAAAAGAAAAGACAAACAGTTCATTTTAAAAATATCACAAACAAATCCAACTTAGCTTTTCAAAATTATACAAAACCGATGAGAATTTTTTTTCCATGTAAAGATAAATTATTAAAAGAAATCAACTTCCATATATTTGGTCGAACGAAACATTAACTAAAACTCAAAATAGAGCTGGTTGTAAAAAGAAGAAACACACATAGCATTTTTTAGTTTTATATTGGACTAAAACAAATCAGAAGAAATTTATGACTATATAGATTAAGAAAAAGAAGAGAAAACAATCATCCCCTATATATTAAAAGAGAAGCATTTTGACCAAAAAAACTGACGTGTCAGCATTACAGAGCTCAATGCAATTTTTAGCAAAATAGTCTTAGTTTTTCTAATTAATTACAGCTCTGTGCCATTGTATTTACTTTTAAAAAATTAAAAAAAATATATCCTCCATAAACGAAAACCCTACACAAGCCTATCCTCACCTATAAATAACATTCTTCTTAACACTCACCATAGCAAACAAAAAAACTTAATCTTCAATTTTCACATGCCTTCTTTCGCCAAGCTTTACGTGAGTCATTTCTCATCATGGTTCGAACGTAATAGCAAATACCAGTCATCTACAAATATAATTTATGATGAACATCCTTCTTAGTTCATTTATAATGTGGAGGAAAACAGTGGCAGAAAAAAATAGGATTTTTTAGCAATTGGAAACCTTTACTCGGTAAGTATTCAAAGTTTTATGATGATCAACTCGACAATTTAATTTCTTTACACATCCAACACCTAAATAACAAGATCTATCTTACATTTGAATAGGTTTCAAAAGCTGTACTTCATGAACCAAATAACCAGACACATAAGATCAAGATTTGGTTTCAGTATTTAAGCAAAGGAGACGGTTTACCAAATTCCAGAAAGAGAATCAAAATAACCCATGAAGACTACAAAATTAATTCATCGAAAAAATAAAGGATTTCATATGTATTAATAACTAGGAATAAGCACGATAATGTGATTGCCATAATTTCATTATTAATTGTATTACATTCGAATAATTTAAATTTTTTTAAAATTATTTGATTTCAGCAGTTAATCAAATACAAAATTTTAGTTGGATATAATATTGAAGATATTCTAATCTTTCTATTCATCACATAAATTTTTGCCTTACACCAATAATTATATAATTATACGGCTATTTTAAAAATGTTCTTAATTTTACACCAATCATTATATAATTGATGATTTTAAAAATTCACTCTATCACCTTATCTCGGGAACAAATGCATAATAATTTGTTCTAAAACGAAAATATATCTATTTTGATGATTTGGTAAATCAATTGTTATGCATTTCATAATTTTCTATAAATTAACAATAATTATTTAATTAAAAAATATTAAAAAAGAAAGACGATATATAATATAACTCATCGACTGTTCGATATTTAAGGATAATTTCCCTTAAACTATTTGAGAATAATCAATTAAACAGAAAACGAATATTCGTTTCCTAATTAACACCTAAATCCCCTTGGAAAACTACATAACTAACAGGTCTATCAATTATATATTTCAAATAAGATTTTAATAACTTATTCTCCTAGATTATAGATGTAAATGACGTATGATTTGGTATTGTAATATTCTCCTAAATAAGTGCGAATCCTCTAAATGAATTCACAGTCTTTCCAATAAATCAGCACATAATAAAATCAATTATACTCCAAACCGAAATAATATCTATTATACAAAAATTTATCCATTATTTTCCGTTAAATAAGGAATTACGTATTAACAGCCTCACTCAATTAGAAATAAATTTTCAAAAAAAATGAAATATATGCACTCCGAAGTTCAAAATGATTTAAAGATTCACATTGTCTTTTACATTCAGTCATTCAGATCTTCACTATTATATATTTTAAAACATATTTCTTTCTAAACATTTGATAGGATATTCATTTCATTTTGGTAATACAGTCAGTTGAGTTATCGTTTCATAAAGCGTATGGAAAATTAATATAAACTATAATATTTTATTACAAAATACTATTGTTATATTATTTTACCGAATCCATCTTCTTATAAATTAAAAAAACACTACAAATGTATAAGATAATATTGACCTACTAAAAAAAGAATGAAAAAGTGTATGTTAAAATAAATTAAATTATAATATTGTTATGAATATATTGTATTATGTAGATGTCCATTATCGGTTCATTAATGTAAATCCTAAATCTTAAAGTTGTATCACTATATATATGTTATATCTTATGGGATAAAATAATACAAGAGAATAATTCTCAAAACCTATTGTTTATAACACGTTATGAGCACGACTAGCCGTGTGAGTTTAACGAAAAAAAAATTATGTCAAAACCCTAGCCGACTGAGCAAACGCAACACCCTAACCATACGAGAAAAACAAATCTTCGCCGTCTTTGTCTCACCACCGTTTACCATCAAGATAAGTAACCTTATTTTTAATATCAGTTTAGAATTTAGCATACGATATCATGCGTTCTCATGCTTGAGAATTCCACCATGCATGCTTCGATGAAAGCTTTATTTAATATAATTATATTGTTTCATCCCAACTAGTCAATATTATCACGCTAAGTGCTATTACTCATAATATTCATTGGGAAATTGTAACATATTATGGAAATCGATTGATGATTTAATCATTATTGAGATCTATACATTATTGTTTGTCATGTTTGATCGCCTACTTTATGATGCGTTATTGTTATTTTATTATTTGGATTGATGAATCGTTGATTTGGTGAATTGAGACTATTGTTTACTTACCGAAATTTACTAGAATATTATCCAATCTCTTCTCATGTTTAATGATTTTTATTATTGCTGATTATAAAGATCAAATTTATATGATTTTCGGTTTGTTTGGTTTATTTGGTCAGAGCTTGCTTTCACAAAAACGGTTTAAAGCGAAGGATGGAGCAAGTAATCATTAATAGACGTTTAGATCTCTGCTTCCGAACCCACCGTAGCATATCGTTTCAGATCTACTTTCATACTTCACATTATAACCCACCGTAGCATAACGGTTTAAAGCGAAGGATGGAGCAAGTAATCATTAGGAGGAAACAACCGGTCTCCTTCACATTTTTATCGAGATAAGTACTACTTTCATACTTCTATCCATTAGCAAACTAATTATTAAGCACCATATGTTTTCGTGAATAGTGAAAATCTTATTTAAAAAAAAAATTAATAGAAATTTCATAATCACGAATTTGAAAAATATTTTCATATTACTTTCTATGAAAGTTAGTTGATTAATTAAAAATCTAGTTTAATGACATAATAGTTTCAAACTAGTAAATGATGAATATATGTATATATATAGAGAGAGAAATAATGCTTATTACTTATTTAACACTCATTTATGTGATTGTTTATAATGTTTGTGATTTATTTGTTTAATCACAAATCTAAATCTAATCAAAATTAGATATAATATTATGATGAAATATTTTAAATCATGTCCCCAACCTTCTTGGTGAATACATTGAAAATTTAGTAACAAATTACTAAATAATAATTATTGATAATATTTTCTTGGCATCACTTCTAGTAGGAGGTTTAAGTCCAAGTATATGACAATATAAATTCACTTATTCTTTAGAATAATCTAAAGAAAGTAAAAGAATATATACAAGTCAACTTGTTTCTATTATTACCACGATTATATAATAGAAAATATCATTTATGGAAATATAGTAGAAAATATATACATTAAAAGTCACAAAAATTATTGTTGTCATGTAGACACAATATAGTAAAAACAATATATATATATAGATATATATTTAAAATATTAGAATATTGTTATTTGTGACTAAGTAAAATCTTGAGATGTTGATGAATAATCATGAATCACATCCTATTGATTTAGTCTATTCTTTGAAGTGAATATGACTTTATGCAAAGAAAAAGGAAAATGTCACATCAATGGTAAGAAAATTGATATAAAAGTGGTTATAAATGTGGGTATGATATATATATATAAGATCGCGGTTAAGTCGACTAGTATCTCCACTAGAAGTGAATAATAAGTACTAAAGGTACTTATCTCATATATATATATATATATATATATATGACGATAAAAGAACCTAGTGGGAGACAATTTCCACTATTCTACTATAATGTTAAGTAGTAAAAAAAAGTATTGTAAACTCTTGAAGAGTATATATACTATTGTCTATGGGAACACAATTTGATATTAATGTGTTATAATCTCCCAAATTAGTCTCAAAGTTAAAAAAAAGGTCTAAGATATAAACATGACCCAATTTGAGGATGTTAATGATTACAGAGTGGGATTCAAATCGAGATTGATAGATATAAAGTGTCATCATCTCGAGGGAGAGAATTAATGAATCCCACATACAGAGGTGATGAAACAAATATAAGATTATGTTCACACCCAAAATGAGTTTAATCACTCATATGAAAGAGCAAATCTTGAGGATTTGAAAAGTAATCATGTTGAGACAATAAGGAAGGAAAAATACTTTGAAATCATAAGTATTATTACCCAAGACAATATAAGTTTTTGGCAGATTACATGCATTATATAGAGATAAAATGCTTTCTGAAAATCTCACTGTTTGGCATGACCGGTTAAGCCATTCCGGTTCAGTAATGATGCTAAAGAATAATCAGAAATTTCTGAAAACATTCACTAGAGAACTTGAAGAGTTTTCTTAGTAATTTATTATGTGTGCTGCTTTACAAAGCAAGCCGATTATATGGCTTTTACCGACTCCATGAATTTGGATAATGTCAATTTTCTGGTACATATACAAAGAGATACTGTGGACTGATCATCCACTATATATGTTTGTTATTAACTTGCAACATGGAGTTTGCAAGAGTATTTGGTTAATTGACAATGGTGGTGAAACCATGCCAAGTAATTGACATAAATGACTTTATATGTCAAGTCATTCGCATCATGCCAATGAATAATCATGATTACTCCCCATTACAATTGGTTTGGGTCAGAACCAGATATATTCCATCTTGGTTGCTCCACCACAGTGATATAAGATGGAATTTGAAAGAATGTTGGAAATATGTTGGATATAAATCTCTCTTGATGATTGAATATCTCGAGATGCAGAGACTGTTGTTTTAGTGAGTCAGTCTTTCCAACATGAGGGGGAGAAAATAAACAGCTGGTAAAGAAATATATTGTAAGAAATTATTTTGATCCTCGTACTAAGAAATGTGCGTTAGAAATTAAAAAGATAATTTATTGGCAAAGTTTGCAAAGATGCTAAAAGCATGCAAGAGCCATTTTCTGACCTTGAGTGAAAATTCTCATATACCAGTTGTGCTCCAATTAATGTCCTAGAAGGATAAGATCAACTGCTAGTAAGTCTAAAGATCGCATGAAATGTAATAGACTTATGGTTCCAAATATAAGCATCCTCGGAAAAGAAAAGGAGCATAATTTAATATGGCACCAAAAAAGCAAAGAGTTATAGAAAATCTCTAGAAGAGATGTAGATATGAGTAAGAAAGAGATTCAGGTACCTGAGAATCATAATGAAAAGAAATCTCAATAAGTTGAGTCATGTCTAGAATGAAAAGGAACCAATAAGCAAATCGATGTCGTAATATATTTGCATGCAGTGTTGCAGTTGATTATGTTATGGATAAAATCAAGGATCATGAACCGCGGTTAATAGAAAAAGTTTATTGAAAAGTGTACACAAAGAATGATTGGTTAATCATTGAAAGAAGTAACTATGAAATAGTTATAGTCTCTTAAATAGATAATATTTGGACTTGTAGTCCTTACACTTGAAAGTGTAAAATGAGTGGGATATAAGAAGATCTTTATGAGATATAAAGTACGATTAGTAGTACAATGATTCTCATAAATTCTTGATATTGATTATGAGAAATGTACTCTCATATGGTGGAAGCAACTATTTTAGATCCCTTATGAGTTTGACAGTAAGAGCAAGACTTGATTCAGTCTATCCAGCATGTTTTCAAACTGTATAAGTATCCATTAAAGTGATTATATTGCTAAAAGCAATATATTATAGTTCTCGAGAACGTTGTTAAAGTGAGAAAACGTTTTGATACCTTTTGACAGCTTTGGGGAGTAAATGGTGAGAGTTTTTCTCTATCTGAGAATCATTGGTGTAGATCATTGTTGTTGATCTTAGGAATCTCATTGTTGGTTGAAAATAGATCGGGAACAAGCTAAGAGAAGATCTTAGGGTTGTGTAAATCCGAGACTGAACACTAATTGTAATTGTGTTCATGAAATATTTTCAAAAAAAAGTTGAGGATGTAGGCATTTGCTGAACCTCGTTAAAAGAAAATTTGTGTGTCTCTTATCTCTTCTGCACTTACAAGTGGTTCTTGTTAAGAGAAATGTACAAGAACAAGTGTAAAGTATGTTGATAAAAGTATCTTACATATAAAATAGTATTGAAGTACCATACTAAGAAGAATAGTTGAAAGAGAAAGTTTTATAAGGAGAGTAAGAATAACTCATATGTATAAAATGTTTGTTTGGAAGATTGTATATAAAAGAAGATTTGGGCTTAAAGTTCAAATAGATCTTCTATATGAAAGGGGTTCAAATGACTTGAAGTTCAATGACCCAGTAGAATATATGATGATCATATGAGTTTTGTACACTAAAGCACTGTTTATAACAGTTCCAAATAGATGCTATATATGATCATAATGCATAACCTGAAGATGATGCTTTCAGGGGGAGAAATATGCTTATATGGGTGATTGTACTCTTTTTCCTTTATCATGGTTTTTATCCCATTGGGTTTTTCCATGAAAGGTTTTTAACGAGACAACAAAAGAACACGCGAAAGATAAACACCTGAAGAGGAATATTATGATTCTGATGGTGAAAGACTATCATCTTCAAAGTCTTTGAAATACAATGATGAGATTGTGAGAAACAAAGATAATGGTAAAGATAAGTCACTTGCGAGACCCATGACCAATAGAAGAATGGCGATACACATTTACTACAGATTCGTTCAAGTGAAGATTTGGCGAACCATTTAGCAAGGCGTTTCCAATCACTACTTTTAAGAAGATACTTCATCATATTGGATTGGTCATCTCGAAGATTTCAAGTGATGTACTCATGAGGGGGAGTAAAAGCGCGCTGCACTCTTTTTCCCTTAACCATGGTTTTTTCCATTCGGTTTTCCTGGTAAGGTTTTTAACGAGGCAACATCTCATATGCGCATTTGGGACTACATTTTTATAATGGTCATCCAAGGGGGAGTGTTATGAATATATTGTATTATGTGGATGCCTATTATCGGCCCATTAGTGTAAACCCTAAATCCTAAAGTTGTATCACTATATATATGTTATATCCTATGGGATAGAATAATACAAGAGAATAATTCCCTAAACCTCTTATTTATAACAAATATCGAATTATATAAAATTAAATTTTAATAGGGATACTCTCGTGCAACGCACGGATCCTATACCTAGCCATAATTTAATTCAGAAAAAAAAATATGAAGTAATCGGATGTGTATAATATTATATTTATAGGGAATATTATGTTATCTAAATTCGGTTTTAGGAATTAAATATTTTGTTATTGTTTCCTAAAATTTCTAAAATAAGAAAATTTAGAAATAATTAATTTGATTACGGTTTCTAAAAAGGAAAACAGTTATATGCCGATATTCTCTCCATTTAAAACATTAAATACTCACGGTTTTATTCCTTTTTGATCATGATCATATATTTTTATATAAATTTCGTTTTTATCCTTTAAAAAAAATTGTCATAACTCCAATAACATTTGGATGTAATTTTTTACAAAACTAAAATTAGTTTTATAAATGACTTTTGTTTTAATAGTAGAGATGCTGCAGCACGGAGAAATAACAAAACTAATTGTTTGTGCTGTTTTTTTTTATTACAACTATATACTATAATTATTTGGCAACTAATTTATTTCTAACAATATTGCTTAAACAAGTATACATCTCATTTTTTTTTTTGATACATCTCATTTATCATTAATGTTTTTATGCCCTTGGCCGCACAGTTTATACTTCATTTTGTATTTGGTACTGTTGGTGTCCAATAGGAGTAGTAATTAGCTTTTGACTTAAATTACAAAATAAATTGCTGACGCTGACTATAAGAAATTGTTGGCGCTGATCATACATTGATCTTATATAATATAATTATAAAATGTTAATCTCTAGCTATATGTAAGTTAGAGAATAAAAAGATTGTTATAACTATAACTTAATTGAAACTACTTTAACTGCTATTCAAGTGGGATAATATTACATTGTTACAATTATATAATTTCTTTTTTTATAAGTTATTTTTGTATAAAAATATAGTGATATTTTGTATAATATACCATAAGATAATAGGTGTATTTTGTTATAATATTGTTTAAATAAGTATATAAAGATTTTGTGAGTTTTATGCCAAACCATTGAAAAAAAAAAGAAAAAAAAAAGGAATTTTAACCACTTGAGATTATTAAATTAGGGTTTTCGACGCACTCCACTCCACTCAAGTCCGGTATTTATATACTTTCCTCTCTTTTTTTACAGTCTCCGCAGTTCCTCTGTCGTGTCTCCAAGATCACACAGTAAGTTCTCTCATGTTCTCCTTTTTTTTTTTTTTTTGTCTTTCTTTATTTTGTATACAAAACTTGATTAGCGATTCCCACAACTGTACTTCTCGATTGATGTTTCGATTTTGATTTATATATGTATAGTTTTTCCACTTTTTGAGGAAACCATGGGAGACGAACACCTCCATAGTCAGGAGTCCGGAGCTAACAACCAGTCCACAGATCATGTCGAAGAGAGAAAGAAGATAAGGCTCAGAGTCAAGCAGATCCGCGAGAGACCCGATAGGATGTCTCCTATCGTGGCATATTTCAGCACCAGCTACGATCCTCTTGAGGTCGATCCTGAAACAGGCGAGCGAGTACATGAGACCCCGGAGGTTACCGTTTACACGCATAGGGATGAGCCCAAGGAGAAGTTTCAGGTTGTGGTACGCCCGCCAGGTGCAAACGTGTACTTCAAGGGCACTAGCTACTCCGGCGAGACTGCGGTGGAAACGAATACTGCGTACGCACTTGGCGTGGTAAATCGAGAGGCCAAGACAATCCGAATCTTTCCGGTTGCTGCCAACAAGGTTGACACTCTCTGGTCTCTTCTCTCTTGCTGATTTGTGTTTTGTTGATTAATTGCTTTCTTTTGTGGCTAGTAAGAATGTTTCAGTGTTTAGGGTTGGCTAGATTTTCAATGTTTTCCCAGTGTCCTGTATGGGTTGTGAATTGGAGAAAAAACAAATGTTTTGGATTTGGTTTGTGTTAGATTTTTTTTTTTGTAAGTTCTGAGTGTTCTGGGTTTTTTACTTGCAGTGTATCCGATTGGAGCCATATGTAATAGGTCAAGAAACAGAAGAAGAAGCAGAAGCTTCAGGAAGTGGGCCTCAGGTGTGCCACTTTATCTTGACATATTTTCTATGCCTGGCTTGTTTCCTACTGTTTCTTTACATCGTTTCTATGCTTGGCTTGTTTCCAAATGTATCAGTCAGTCTTACTGTTATCATTTGTATATTTCTTAAAGCTTTAGTTTAATTTCTTAAAGCTCGCATCTTACTACTACTATTATCGCTATGCCACTCTATCTTTACATCTTTTCTTTGTCTAGCTTGTTTCCTACTCTATCGTATCAGTCATTCGTACTGGTATTATTGCTGAGATATCCATAGCACTACTTTAGTCCTTTGCTTGCATCTCATGAACGGCTATATGGTATGCAATGTTGCGTATTGGTATTTGTTTTATTGAGACTCGTAAAAGGATTGTAATGTATACTTTGTAAATGATAATGTGTCTCTCTATGCAGGACACAAGCACCAGTTCTATTGTTGCCCGCAACATTCCTCCTTATGATGCCTCTGCAACTACTCCTCCTAAAGCTTATCCTTTAGATAAAATCATCGATGAGGATGAACGGGAAGCCCTTCAAGATATTTACCTCCTTCTCCAACAGGAATCCGTAGCAGCAGCAATCATCAGTGCTTACCCTGTATTTGTCCGCAACAGATTGCACAAGTTGCGAAATATCGAGGTAACACTTGATTACTTTTTACAATATACATTGGTCATCTTGTTGACTTGCACCACTTTCGCCTTTTCGTCTTTGTTTGCTCTATTCAAAGAGAGACTTTGTGCTAGTATCTAGCTCGTTAATTTGATCATCCTAGTTGCATCCATAGCTCAGATTCTTTACGCCTTGGTTTCATTTTGTTCTGTTTGCAGGTTGATTCCGAGAAGAAGATGCTTTCTGCTGCCTTATCGCTCCTCACCTATCTGGTTAAATTCAAGGACATGAACTCAACGGTTGGTCTCGATTCTGCTAACGGCCATGAGTTCCCAGGAATCATCCGTCAGAAATGTTTCAGCTTGTTCAAGGATCCTTTTCCGAGGACAAATGAGATAACTGTTGACAAGACCAACCTTCTGATAAGCTATGTTCTTGTGCTCTCTCTACATGTCGATAATTTCAAGACCGATCCAGAGGACATAGCTCAAGATCTGAGGATGAGCGCTATCGACCTGAGGAAACACCTTGTCAGTCTTGGCTGCAAATTGTCGTGGGAGAAGTCAACTTTAGTTGCGACCTTACCGACTCCACTTAAGTTTTCGGATTCCAAGTTAAAGACGAAAAGAAGAATAAAGAAGATACGCAAGGAATGATGATCTTGATTCTTGGAGAAGATCTGTTCTATTTTCATATCTGCTGTCGTGATGTCATTTTTAGTATTAGATATTATTATAGGCATCTGTGTCTTTCATTTAAAACTTTAAATGACAAAAACTGAAAGTTGGTGGAGTCATCTTTAAACAGGTGGTGGGTGGTGCATTTGGGAATTATAACATATTAGCTACTTTTTTTTTTTTTTTTTTTTTTTTATGTTCTCAGTTTATGTGGACTTTCCTTGATTCTCCAGAAATGCCTCGAGTATTAAGTTTGGTCTAATTTCACCATTAAGTGAAGTCCTCAACTTCCAATGTGCATGTCTTAAATATAAGAAAAAGTAATAAGAATCAATAAACTTACTGTATCTGGGAACTCGGAAGCAGTTCAGTGTATAAAAAGTTAATTAAGGGTGCATTGAACTTGATATTTTAGAAGATTACTGGGATTTTAATATTTTGATATTTTGAGAGATTTGAGTGTAATTTTAGAAGATTTGATTATTAAAATTTGGTATTTTGGATTTAGCAAGATTTGTTAAGCTTTGATTATTGAATTTTAGGTGATTTTGATATTTTCAAAAAAAAAAAAAAAGGAGCAACTAACATAATCAAATGCGGTTGGTTAATTATAAATCCAGTAAGCTTTTTGCACACTTAAAATAAACATTGGCCATGTTCTTTCATACTTTGATTAAGAAGACATGTTTTCTCTTTGTCTCTGTAACCCATATCAAGTTTTTGAAATACAATCCTCCCTGTTGGGAAAGCTGCCTGAGAAAGCAAGTAGAGATCCACCTGCAAAACATATATCACAAAAAGACTAGAGAATGAATATAAACAAATTTGTCTTACCTTTGAGATTGGAGCAATATTGTAACTGAACATCCCAAGGAGGACTAATAGGAACAAGCTTATAGATTTTGAAAATTGTCATCTATCCAAGTGAAACCACTAATAAAGCTGCCAATGGTCTTCTCTTACGTTTTATAATAGTGTAGATCACCAGATATGGTTCCCTACATAGAACATTTAAGACTAGCACTATATGCAGCACTAACCACATAAACGGAAGAACCCCATCAAATAGAGAAAAAAATTCAAAAGGATCACACAAAAAAGGGCATGAAGACAAACTAAAGCAAACATATTGTCTTTGTCAATGCATAACAATTCGAACAACTAAAGAAAAAAAAAGATGTAAAAAGTGGTCATAGAATAGATATCCAATTTCACACTAAAGGAGGAGCTGAGAGACCACCTTAATAGCAATTTTTAGAATGATCTCTTGAGGCAGCCCGGGCGGCATGCAGAACAGTTGTTAAAATTCAGGGAGACAACGCTGCTAGTCAAATTATATCTATGATTTAAACACAATCGCAGTGACATACATTGACATGAGTCTTAACCAATCCTGTTGTGATGTTCTTACTGATATCATGTCCTGAGTGATAAGATTTTATATGGTTTGGCCGGCGAGACTTAACGAACTCATCAAAGTCAAACGAGGATTCCACTTCATCAATAATACCCATCACCCTGTCTTAACAGAATAAAATGATTAGTTGAAACCCCTGTTTTAAAAATCGCTAGGCGTTAGTCGGGCGGTGAGCGAGTGCCTAGCAATTAATCAGAAAATCGGATATAAGTCGGGGATTAATCAGAACGAGTTTTAGGAGTTTTTATTATTATATGTGATAAATAATAAAATATCTAATAGTTATACTTATATATCGGTTGTACCAAAATATTATTGAAGTATTTGACAGCTCAATTGGTTCAAGGCTTGCTAAGAACCCTTTAGATGACGAGTTCAATTCTCTGATAATGCATTTTTGTCCATTTTACCTCTTTTAATAATAAGAGGCAAAATGATAATTTGTCAGTCATCTTCTCCACATACGATTTACAGACTGTAAAACCCTAATCTAAGGCAGCTGATTTTTTTAAACTCAATTTTTACAGATTTCATTATCTTTTTATCTGGTTATGACGTAGAAATAGTAGATCTACATACTTAACATCATATTTAAGTGGAAAATCAACTCAAAAATGAGATTTCTTTTTTTGATCCGATTTTCATTCCGATTTGAGTATAATCATGGCGGCTTCTTGCTGCCTAGCGATTACACGGCGTGGAATCGGTCAAATCGGCCGATTTTTGAAACAGGGGTTGAAACTACTAATAATGTAACAATTTCTTGTATAGTGGCCAAAAAGAACAGAACCTCTATTCCACATTCTGAAAACTAAAATCTAGCTTTGGTTCCTTATAAGGGTCACAAATACCAAGACGAGTAGACAAACCCTCATGATGCTTCGGATCCTTCTCCCTACTCGGTGTGAACATTAACACACTAAGAACGTGTTTTCCTTGTGTTATAAGAACGTGTTCTCCTTATGATATAAGAATGTGTTATTCTTAGAATATAAGAACCCGTTCTTCTTACGATTGTAAATGTACATTCTAGTAGTTTCCTTATATAGACTCCATTGTATCTCTATAAATAGTTTGTAATTAGGTCATTATTATTCAAGGAATGAGAATCTCTCCTTTTCCCTGATTCTAACCTAGCCGCTCTCTCTCTTTCTCTCTTTCATTCTCTCTTGATCATTCTATCTTATTTTCTATTCTTCTCATACTCCTGTTCGTAATTCTTACATGGTATCAGAGCAGCAACGCTCCTATTGTGTTTATTCTCAAATTATCATCTTCCGCACCAGAATATCATCATGGATCTCAGCAAAACCCTAATCATCCCTGTTACACTCAAAGGTGGAAACTACTTGCTATGGGCAAGAACCACAAAGACAGCACTGTGCGGTCGCGGGCTCTGGAAGCACATTGAGAGCAATGAAGCTGTGAAGGAGACGACGACCAAACAAGAAGGAAAGGAGACCGTTGTGTGTGACAACGACAAATGGTTCCAAGAGAACCAAAGTGTTTTAGCCTTCATCCAAAATTCCTTGGATGCTCCAATTCTTGAGTCTTACTCATATTGTGAGACAGCTAAGGATCTTTGGGATACCCTACAAAATGTGTTTGGTAATGTCTCCAATCTGAGTCGTGTGTTTGAGGTAAATAGAGCAATTAACAATCTCAACCAGGAAGACATGGAGTTTACTAAACACTTTGGGAAGTTCAGATCTCTTTGGGCAGAGTTGGAAATGTTAAGGCCTAACTCGGTGGAGCCAGTGGTTCTAAATGAATGTCGTGAACAAGACAAGGTGTTTGGCTTGCTCTTGACATTGAATTCGTCATACAATGATCTCATCAAGCATATTCTTCGTTCTGACAAGTGGTATCAGAGCATGGTTCCAAGTCTTGATGATGTGTGCAATCAAATTCAAAAGGAGCATGGTTCCATTGGTTTGTTTGGAGCAAAAGGTGATCTTATCACATCCAACAAAGGAGAGGTAGCTGTTGCAAACAAGGGCTACTATAGAAATGATGGAAAGAACCGGTTCATATGTGATCATTGCAAGAAGCCTGGACATCTTAAGGAGAAATGTTGGGCTCTTCATCCACATCTTCGCCCGAGAGGAACGAATCCAAGAGCGAATCAAGCGAGTGGATATGGTGAAGGACAAGCTCTGACGGTTCCTCTAATCACTGAAGGAAACGGATCAGCGTTAGCAGCCTCCTCGGAGTTGGTGAGAAAATCTGATCTCGATGCACTCATCAAGGCTCTGAAAGAGTCTTCTGGTAACGCCTACCTTACTCTCAATGCTATGAAACCTCTTATTGTTGATTCTGGAGCCTCTCACCATATGATTAGTGATTCTAAGCTAATTAGAGATATAAAACCGGCTTTAGGAAATGTGATCATAGCCAATGGAGATAAAATACCTATTGAAGGAATAGGGAACTTAAACTTGTATGAGAAAACCTCTAAAGCTTTTTATATGCCTAGCTTCACCTCTAATTTGTTATCAGTTAAAAGAGCGACTAATGATCTTAATTGTTATGCAATATTTGGCCCTAATGATGTTTATTTTCAGGATATTAAAACAAGTATAGTGCTTGGCAAAGGAACCACTAAAGATGATCTTTATGTGCTTGAGGATTCAAACCTATCTACTTCCCTTTCTTCGTGTTTTAAATCAATAATTGATAAGGCTAATAGTTCAGTGTGACATGCTAGACTTGGTCATCCCCATTTTCGTGCTTTGGAACTTTTGTTGCCTAGTATTTCGTTTAAGAATAATTATTGTGAAGCTTGCATCCTTGGTAAACATTGAAAAACTGTTTTTCCTAAGTCCTCAACTATATATGAGCATTGTTTTGACTTAATTCATTCTGATGTTTGGACTTCACCTTGCTTATCTCGTGAAAATCAGAAATATTTTGTTACTTTTATTGATGAAAAATCAAAACATACTTGGCTAACCTTGCTTCCTTCTAAGGATAGAGTTCTTGATGCTTTTACAAACTTTCAAAACTATGTGACTAACCATTATAATGCCAAGATTAAAATTTTGAGATCAGATAATGGTGGGGAGTATACAAGTCATGCGTTCAAACATCATTTGGCCAAACATGGGATTGTTCACCAAACAAGTTGTCTTTATACACCCCAACAAAATGGCATAGATGAAAGGAAGAATAGACATCTTATGGAGGTTGCTCGATCTATGATGTTCCACACAAATGTACCAAAGAAGTTCTGGGGAGATGCTGTTGTAACAGCATGCTACTTGATCAATCGAACTCCAACAAAAATACTGAGTGACATCTCTCCATTTGAAGTACTTAACAAAATTAAACCATCTATCAATCACGTACGTGTATTTGGATGTGTGTGTGTTATGTCTTAAAACCAGGTGAGCAGCGTGACAAGCTTGACGCTAAGAGTGTCAAGAGCATGTTTATTGGCTACTCGACTACTCAAAAGGGATATAAGTGTTATGAACCTGAAGCTAGGAGGGTTCTGGTCTCAAGAGATGTCAAGTTCTTAGAATCTAAGGGATTCTATGATACAAGTAATTGGGAGGATTTGAAAGATCTTCCCTACTCTTCATCAGATAGAGCAGACAATCTCCGCATTCTTCTTGAAAAGCTTGGAGTTGCGAATAATCAACATCAACCTTGTTCTTCTCTAGTCAAGAAGCAGATGATTATGATAAAGCTGAAGATGAACTGAACTCTCTAGGTGAAGAACGTGTATCCGAGGAGGATGATCTTGCTTCCGGGGGAGAAGAACCTACATTAGAGGAAGAAGAT
The DNA here is from genome assembly GCF_030686135.1 of Camelina sativa. NCBI lineage: Eukaryota > Viridiplantae > Streptophyta > Magnoliopsida > Brassicales > Brassicaceae > Camelina > Camelina sativa. The sequence continues at coordinate 27,091,745 of NC_141898.1, read as the reverse complement.
CATGTGGAAGAACACCCGACTCAGGTTGAGGCTACAGAGGATGAGGCTACTGAAGTTATTACAGAGGTTGAGGTTACAGAGGATGAGGCTACTGAAGTTATTCCCCTCCGACGAAGTGAAAGACTCAAGTCTGCTCCTAAGAACTGGAAAAATCCTCTCATCTTCTACAATAGTCAGGCGGTGCTCACCCTATACAAGTTGTATGCACTCTGGCACATTTTCCTGTTGAGCATCAAGTGTTTCTCACTCAAATTGATCAGCATTGGATTTCACAAAGTTATGAGAAAGCTAAAGAACATAGAGTTTGGCGTGATGCGGTCGGAGATGAGACTAATGCAATGGTGAAGAATCACACATGGTATGAAGCTGATTTACCAAAACGGAAGAAAGCTGTGACATCTCGATGGATATTCACTATAAAGTATAAGAGTAATAGGGAGATAGAACGATATAAAGCTAGGCTTGTAGCAAGAGGGTTCACTCAAAATTATGGAGAAGACTATTGTGACACATTCATTCCAGTGGCCAAGCTTCACACGGTAAGAGTAGTGCTCTCATTAGCTACTAATCTATCTTGGGAATTGTGGCAGATGGATGTGAAGAACGCGTTCTTACAAGGAGAACTAGAATATGAAGTCTATATGAGACCACCACCAGGACTTGGAGACACTATTGGTCCGGGAAAGGTGTTTAAATTAAAGAAAGCAATATATGGGTTGAAACAATCACCAAGAGCTTGGTATCATAAACTCAGCTCAACATTGATGGAAAAAGGATTTAGAAGATCAGAAGCTGATCACACTCTTTTCACTTATCCAAGCCAAAGAGGTATTATAGTCATTCTTATATATGTTGATGATATTATCATCTCCGGGAATGACAAGGTAGGTATTCAAGATACCAAACTCTATCTTAAATCAGTTTTTGATATCAAAGATCTTGGAGAACTAAAGTACTTTCTTGGGATAGAAGTTTGCCATTCTGAAGAAGGACTCTTCTTGTCACAAAGAAAGTACACACTTGATCTTTTGAATGAGGCAGGTAAACTTGGATCAAAACCAGTTGAAACTCCACTTGAAGAAGACTACAAGGCTGGTCGTAAGGGGGAGCTAAATGATGCTCCTTTCGAAGATGTAAAACAGTATTGACGGTTGGTAGGTAAGCTTATTTATCTCACCATAACTCGACCTGAGATATGCTTTGCTGTGAACTAGGTGAGTCAACATATGCATAAGCCAACAGTACATCATTGGAAAATTGTGAGCCGAATACTCAAGTATCTCAAAGGATCACCAGGACAAGGCATATGGATGGGATGTAATGGAAATGCAGAGCTGGTTGGATACTGTGATGCAGATTATGCTGGAGATCATGAAGATAGACGCTCAACATCTGGTTATTGCACGTTTGTTGGAGGAAATCTTTTCACTTGGAAGAGTAAGAAACAAAAGGTGGTATCTCTCAAGTGCAGAGTCTGAATACAGGGCAATGAGGAAGCTCACAACCGAACTCATGTGGCTCAAAGCTCTTTTGAAGGATCTAGGCATTGAGACTCCAAAGCCGATCACAATGCATTGTGACAATGAAGCCGCTATTCACATTGCATCAAACTCAGTATTTCATGAAAGGACGAAACACATAGAAGTGGACTGCCACAAAGTCAGAGAACAAGTTCAGTTAGGAGTTATCTTGCCATGTCACACCAAGAGTTCTGAACAACTGGCGGACATCTTCACCAAAGCCGCGAGTCCCAAGGTTTGCGAGTATATACACTCTAAACTTGGACTTATGGACCTAACCAGGCCACCGATGAAGACCCTAAGCTATTGACTCCATACTCTTTTTCCCTTAGTATGTTTTTGTCCCAAATGGGTTTTCCATACTAAGGTTTTTAATGAGGTGGGTGTTCATAGTTTCAAGGTTAACCTCTGTTCCAAATGGTTAAGCTTGAGGGGGAGTGTGAACATGAACACACTAAGAACGCGTTCTCCTTGTGTTATAAGAAAGTGTTCTCCTTATGATATAAGAACGTGTTCTTAATAGGATATAAAAACCCGTTCTTTTTACGATTATAAATGTACATTCTAGTAGTTTCCTTATATAGACTCCATTGTATCCCTATAAATAGTTTGTAATTAGGTCATTATTATTCAAGGAATGAGAATCTGTCCTTCTCCCCTATTCTAACCTAGCCGCTCTCTCTTTCTCTCTTTCATTCTCTCTTGATCATTCTATCTCATTCTCTATTCTTCTCATACTCCTGTTCGTAATTCTTACACTCGAAACATCCTCTATTAGGTGCAATTTCCTCCCGTTCCTACTAAAACAAAACAGTAAAATCAGTCCTCTCATTTCCACAATATCAAAAACCAAAAGTAAAACCCAAAAACAAAACAAATAAGATGAACCAAACCTTTGCTGGAGCTCTTTCAAAAGCCATCTCAACATAGACGATAGCAAAGTTCCTAACCATAGGAGCAGCAGCAGGATCGGTATACAATTTCCATAAAGCCAACAAAGGCAAACCAATTTCAAGCTGATGCTTCACTCTCTTGTTAACATGACTCAATATCTCAAGAACCTGACAATTGAAATCAAAACCCACTGTTATGAACAAGGGGAGATTGAGAAGACAAAGAAGATATGGTAAGAGGAAGGAGGTTAGAGACTAGGGATTCGAGCTTGGATTCGTCGCAAAGAGCGAGTCTCGTCAGCATCTGATCGAGCATTTCATCCAATTCATTGTCCGATTTGGAGACTAACGAAGACGAAGATGCCATAGCTAATCTACGAATTTGTTGAGTTGCAAAGATTTATCAGTGCTTCTTTGCTTCTTCTTCGCTTCTTGCTTTTCTTTTTATTATGTTTTTTTTTTGTGTTTTCCAGCGAATCAGTTTAGGATCAAAGAGAGAAGACTGAGAAAGAGAGTTGCTCTTATAAAAATAATTCAAGTAGGTGTCGATCTCTTTTAAAAGATTTTTTTTTCCAAAGTTTCACCTTCAAAGGTGTGATTTTGTAAGTCATATGTTTTAACTAAAATGATACAAAAATCTCCTAGAATCACATTCTGTAGCTTTTTAAAAAAATGTGATTTTTTGAATAACAGTAGTAGATTTGAGGTGAGGTGAGAATTATAAATTATTGATTGAATAACAAGAGATTGTAAATGATTTTTATAAATTTCAAATTCAATAACATAGGACTAGATTAACACCCGTGCTATAGCACGGATTGAAATTCATTTTATTTATATTTTAATTTTTATATAAAATATAATTTATGTGATTGTTTTTTAAACAAAAATTTGGATAAAATATTATGCAATAAAATCATATGCTAAATATGATGACTTGAAAAAATATACCTATTTTGTAAGTTTTATATTGTTACTGATTCTAGAAAAGTACTCGTGCTATAACACTGGTTAAATTTTATTTAATACAAAATTTTGTATATTTTATATTTTAAAATAAAATTTTAATATGTTGTATTAGGTTATATATGTGAAGTTATTTCAACAATGTATATTCTACATTATGACTTGAATGTCATTATAAGACATAATTTTGTAAATTTGAATTGAAATATTCAAATTTTGACATGTTACTCAGTAATTTTTTTAATTCTATAGATATTATTTCTAAAGAATAATATTATTAAAGCTTGAATATTTTATAGATTGAACAATTTATATTTGTTTTTAAAAATTCAACTTATGGTATATCCAGAAATAAAACTATATTTTAATTATAATAAATAATATGATAATTTATTTGTTTCACAAAATAGACTCATATATAAAAATGAGAGGTGAAGTATAATGATAATTAACAAATTAATATGTTAAGTTAGATATCAAAAGATTTTATTTGATGAATAATTTAACAAAGGAAATTAATATGGTAAGTTAGATGATATGATTCTTTAGAATATTCTCTTGAAATTTTTTGGTATAACCTATTTGTAACCAATTAATCTATCATTAATGTATAACCTATTTGTAACCAACTTATTAAAATTATATAGTTTACAAAACAATGTTGTGTACTTCCGTTTTATTATAACCTATATGTTGTATTAGGTTATATATGTGAAGTTATTTTAACAATGTATATTCTACATTATGACTTGAATGTCATTATAAGACATAATTTTGTAAATTTGAATTGAAATATTCAAATTTTGACCCGTTACTCAGTAAATTTTTTAATTCAATAGGTATTATTTCTAAAGAATAATATTATTGAAGCTTGAATATTTTATAGATTTAACAATTTATATTTGTTTTTAAAAATTCAACTTATGGTATATCCAGAAATAAAACTATATTTTAATTATAATAAATAATATGATAATTTATTTGTTTCACAAAATAGACTCATATATAAAAATGAGAGGTGAAGTATAATGATAATTAACAAATTAATATGTTAAGTTAGATATCAAAAGATTTTATTTGATGAATAATTTAACAAAGGAAATTAATATGGTAAGTTAGATGATATGATTCTTTAGAATATTCTCTTGAAAATTTTTGGTATAACCTATTTGTAACCAATTAATCTATCATTAATGTATAACCTATTTGTAACCAACTTATTAAAATTATATAGTTTACAAAACAATGTTGTGTACTTCCGTTTTATTGTAAAGGAGATTTTAGTTGATTTTAAAAATCGCCAATTAAATAACAGGATATTTAATAATACTCCAAAATCTCCTGAAATATCAAGTTCAATACACCCCCCCTAAGTCTATTTGTAAAAGATCTTAGAGCATGGACATTGGTGTCCCCTGGTTTTTGGTCCCCCAAATTTAATAGTATTATTTTGAAAGGTTCTTATTTTTAGTATGATCATTGGTGTCTATTTGTATTTGGTCCCCCGAATAAAATAATAATACTTTGAAAGTTTAAACATTAATTATTTAAATTAAAAAGTAAATTCACAGTAAAGATTTAATAAAAATAAAACATATAACATTAATATTGAAAACATTTAAAAATTTCAAAGTTACAAAAAGTTGAAAAACAAAAACATACAATTAAGACATTAAAAACAAAAAAACATAAAACATAGAAACATCAAAAGTAAAAAACAAACATTTTATTCAACTCATAGAAATTTTAAATTTAATCTTCATTATCCGGAAAATGTCCAAAGTTAGTCCAAATATGCTCAATCAAATCATGTTTTAGTTGGTCATGGGCTAGTTTATCCCGAAGTCTTGTTTGACGAGTAATCGTAGTGCTGATATTTGAACCCACACCGGCGGCACCAACGGTATATGTTTGATCCAAATGTTCTCCGTGTTGAAATTCAGAAATAATGTTTCGGTAACTGTATGTATGTCGTTCATCTTCGACAATCATATTATGGAGTATTATGCATGATCTTATAACATTTGTCATTTTGTATTTATCCCATAAACGAGATGGATTTTTAATAACGGCGAATCTAGCTTGCAAGACTCCAAAGGTACGCTCAACATCTTTCCGAACAGCTTCTTGTTTTTTAGAAAAGGGAGATTTTTTCATACCTTGTGGAAGTCGGATAGATTGAATAAAAGTGGCCCAATTTAGATAAATACCATCAGTGAGATAGTACGCCAAATTGTCCTCCCTTCCGTTGACAACAAAGTTGACTTCCGGAGCTTGACCGGTTATTATGTCATCAAAAACATTAGATCGATCAAGAATATTAAGATCGTTCATAGTACCTGGAGCTCCAAAAAAGGCATGCCATATCCAGAGGCCATACGAAGCTACCGCTTCCAACACGATTGTCGGTTTTCCGGTTGATCGTGAATACATGCCTTTCCAGGCCGTGGGACAATTCTTCCACCGCCAATGCATACAGTCAATGCTCCCAATCATCCCGAGAAATCCACGCTGTTCATTCTGATAGAGTAGCCTTTCTAGGTCCTCCGGTGTAGGACGTCTTAGGTATTCATCTCCAAACACTTGGATGATGCCGGCGGTAAACTCGTGCAAACATTTTCGAGCTGTTGAAGCACCAATTCGTACATACTCGTCAACACTGTCAGACGAACTACCATATGCCAATTGACGAATTGCTGCAGTACATTTTTGTATAAGTGATAGACCAGCCCGTCCGGTTGCATCCTGGGTTTGGCGGAAATATTTGATTTTGGTAGAGAGACGTTGCACAATACGCATGAACAATGGCTTGTGCATGCGAAACCGTCGCCGAAATAAATTTTCTGGAAATGTTGGAGTGTCACTGAAATAATCATTGCAAAGATTATTGTGGCCTTCTTCCCGGTTTCTCTCGATAAAAATCCTTTCGTTTGGCTCCTTTGGTTCCGGAATAATATGCGAAACATCATAAATATTTTGTAAATAAGCATCAAAATTATCACCATCATCTCCTTGGTAGTGATAATGGTTTGAAGATGATCCCATTTCAAATAAAAAAAAAAAAGAGAAAGGAAGAGAGATCTTGTATTGAGGAGAAAGAGATATCTTGTATTAAAGAGAAAGGAAGAAATAACTTGTGAATGTTTTGTTGCTTTAATATTGTTTGGTGTGAATGTTTTGTTGCTTTGATATGTTTGCATATATATAATGGAAGACTAGTGAGCTTCATTGTGTAACCCGTGATATTAAAAATTGGTGTTGCATTATGGTGTAACCCGTGATATTAAATACTGCCAAGAAACATAGTACATAATGCAAAAAGAAAGTCATTACAAAACAGAGTGTAACAACCCGTGAGCCTCAACCCGTGAGGAGAGAGTGTAACAACAAGTACATAATGCAAAAAGAAAGTCATTACAAAACAGAAAATTAGATTATCCAAACAAACACAAAGTCCATTACAAAAGCAGAGTCATTAAAAAGACATAGCATGAACATCCGAGTAATTACATTACATGAACACCCTAACTAAATGTCTCCAATCTGATTTAAGTAGACATGAACAAGATACCTAGAAGACCTATGAAAATAGCCATTACAACAACAACCAGCAAATCAGTAACATTTCTAAACCTATTTTCCTTAAGTAGCTCAGAAACTACATAATCTAACATAACCATCTTTTGTTCAGTTGCGTAACTCTGATCTCTAACCTGATTGATGTCTGATTCAAAGTCATTGAAGAAGGTTAAGTAATCTACCTTCTCAGCCATCACTTCATATCGTCTATCACTGTCTCTCAGCTCCTCCATTACAGCCACATCCCACCACTTGTGAATATGCATTTCTCCATCATCGACATTTGGACATGTGAAGAACCTGCAATAAGTAACAGAGTTATCATATATAGCGAAACTTTTACTTCAATAACATTAAAAACAGAACAGCTAAAATCACATACCTTCTGTTGTAGCAGTTGGATAGAATAGGCTGCGCACCACAATAGCATACCTTGGGGAATCCATGCTCAACCTCAGGTTGAGGTGGGTATTGCCTCGACTCAGCATTGATGAATATACTCTCTGCTTCATCCATAAGAATCAAAGCTTCTATTTCTCTCTCCGCAGTGTCCTCTGAGTACCTATCATACTGATCGGATGACTCAGGCTGAGAGTAGCTATAGTCTTGGCCCATTTCTGAGTTAACCTGAAGATAAACAAGAAGAAGCAGATTAGACTTAATAGAACAAATGTTAAAAAGAAATCACAATCTGATTATGTGAGTTAATACAAAAGTCGAGTTACTAGAACATGAAATAGACTTTTATAGATTCAGTTTAAAACATGGAATACAAAAGCCGAGTTACTAGAACATGAAATACAAATCAAACAGGAAATACAATGCATAGAAATTAAGCAAGAAATACAAACAACAAACACATAGTTAATATCAGAAATACTGGGACACTATCTTGTTCATGATAACTTCTTCACTCGCATTCAAGGGTTCCTTTTTGGCTAAGAGAGTGTCTAGGATGGCCAGCTTTTGTAGTTTCTCCTTTTCAGCCAATTCATCTTTCTTGACATCCCACATGCTCTTATACTCAGCAAGAGTCTTCATGTTTGTGGACTGAGCATTGTTCCTCTTTTCCTTCGCAGCCTTGATCCCTTCTGGCCTTTTCTCATAGTCCTCAACATTGCAGCTCGATGATTGTGAACCTTCAACAGTTGGTTTCCTCTTTGTCGCAGGCTGAGATGGAGGCGTGTTAATAGTGTTAAGGCTGAGCCATTTCTGCTCAAACCTTAACAAACACCAACAATGTTCAAGGTTAAACCTCTTCTTATGGTCAGCGAAGTAGATATCATGTGCATTCTTTAAGATATCATTTTCAGCATGACCAGAGCTGTTCAGTCTCTCTGCAGCTGCGATTGCCGCACAGAACTTGTTAGTTTGGTCATTTATCTTGTGCCAACGCTGCTTGCAATGTGTCACCAGCATCTGTTCACCACCATTTCTAGCATGAGGAGTGTTAGCATAGTACCGGCTAATCCTTTGCCAGAAGCTTCCTCCCTTTTGTTGATTTGAAACAATGGCATCCTTTGAGAAAGAGTTGGCGCCTCAGAAGGTTGGGAGCTGTGAGAAGGCATTTGTGAGCTGTTCTGTCCAGAAGGTGGATTACTTTCCCAACGAAAGTTTTCATTTATACCACCTTCTTCTTGACTGTTAAGCAGGTTTAAGTAAGAAGAAGACTGATAAAAGGGATTCGTAGAATCTATATGAAGAATCTTAGAGAATGAGTAGAGAAGAGAAGGGATTAGATAAGAGACGCGAGTAGAACTGAGAAGGGATTACAAAATGAAAGAGATTTATGATGGAAATAGAAAGAAGATGGTTGGGGTTTAATAGGTTAAAAGATAACTTGCAATAAGTAACAAAACATAATGACCTAACAACCAAAGTCTAATCACAATTTATGACAAGTACACTTCACAAAAGCATTCAATTTATGTGACTAAACAAGAAACTATGAACAAACCAGACCAAAATGTCACCAACCAGGACCAGCTAGTTTGTATACATTACACAGCTAGTTCGTATACATTACACATCAAGCATATCAATTAATCGGGCTATTTAACAAGATATTACTAGTCTCTTTCCCTAGTTCGTATGACCTAGTTCGTATGAGTTACTACCAAATCTGAATCTGAGCTTTTATGAGTTACAACTACTTTTGTTGAGTTACTACCGGAGAATAAACTATAGCTAAATCGATAATCCTACACACAACGATTGAGACAATCTATACACAGAGACTAACCCTGAAGCAAATCAGCGAAATCAGCAAAATCTCAAATTGGAGGAAGAAAACAAATCGATAACCCTTAAGCAAATCAGCGAAATAAGACAAACCTTTATTTCGATAACCCTATACACAGAGACTAATCGACCTTATACACAGAGACTAATCGACCATACACACAGACACATAGACCATATACACAGAGACAAACCTTATTTCGATAACCCTATACACACAGAGACTAATCGATAACCCTGAAGCAAATCAGCGAAATCTCAAATTGGAGGAAGAAGACAAACCTTATTTTGCACGATTGAACCGCCGGACAAGCTTCGGGAGACACAGCAGATCGTTTTCGGCTTGAAACCGGCGGAAAAGAGGAAGAACGACACGACGGGAATGGGTCGCCGTCGAGATAGAAGAGAGAATTTGAGAACTTTCTCTCGACAAAGTGTTTTGTGTTAACCCTACACAAAATCTTCTCCCAATCACCAGCTTTCACGTGTCCAAGTAGACGGACGTAAAACGTCCCGTTTAAAGATACGTTTCTTCATTATTGGACCTTTTTTTATTTATTTTTAAACAAGAAATGCTGGGGGACGGCTCAAATAGACGCCATTGCACATGGTATTATATCTTATTATATAAAGCTTGGTTCTCAAAGTTAGTAACTCACCAGATCGTGACACGTGTTAGTTTTAACGATCAACGATCAAAGTTAAAGACTCATCAGATCGTGACACGTGTTAGTTTTAACGATCAGCGATCAAAGTTAAAGACTCATCAGATCGTGACACGTGTCAGTTTTAACAATTAAATATCCAAATTATTAACTTATTAGATCGTGACATGTGTCAATTTTAACGATCAGAAATCACAGTTTCAAGCTTGGTAAAACGATGCATAAGATAATTGTAACCTTATTATATTAAAAAAAAACTTTGTTAATCCTAAAAGGAAAAGGATTGTAAAAACATCACTCTATATAAGCAAATAGATGATTACATATTTTTCACCAAACAAAATAATTTCGACTAGCTTTGTTTTTCTTGGTAAAATTTTCTTCTTTGTTTTTATTAGCCTTTTGTTTGACACATCATTGTTCTTGAACAAGTCTCGAAGGCATTTTGTTTGGTGTCTAATCGAAAGAACTATAGAAAAAAATTCCTAGATAAACCCACGTGTTTTCGTCGTTGTTTCTTTGAATTTTGTTTTGTTTCTCAATTTCATAATGCATACTACGCAATATTTGACTTTGAAGTGTTAACTATGTTTCTTATGCATAATAATTAAGGTTTTTGGGATTAATAAATTTCTCACGGTGTTATTATTATTTCTATTAATTTGCAGGGCAAGTAGCATAAAAAAAAAAGATAAATACACAAATACAAGATAACAACAGAGATTATTAATGGTAAATAATATATTTGTAACATATAGTATATCTAGGTGTAAAAATACTTTTAATGGTAACATACATAAAAGATTTGTATATAGCAAAAAAATTATAAATAATGTACAATAAATTTTATTACATTTTTATTAAATTAAATTTTATTTACAAAATTTTAAACCCGCACGTCGGGCGGATCATTATCTAATATTTTTATAAGTTTAAGTTTCAGTTCTCAGTTTTTTTGAAAAATTGGAAACTATAATGTTGATGGGGGAATTGGCACCCCCAACATACCGGTCTAAACCAAAAAGCAAACCAGTTATCCAACCCGGAAATTTGGCCCAACATCAAATCTGGCTTTTGGACAAAGATCCAACAAGATTGAAAGGCCCAGTCCAAAAACAACAAGTCGACCTTCTAGGTCGCCTCATGATCAACCTGAATAGGAAGAAGAAATTTTCCTCATTTCAATTCGAAGCATTAGCAAAGTGTACATAATATGTAATCTAAGAAAATAATATAAATAGAGGGGAATCCCCTTCTTGTAAGGCATCCAACAATTATTACAAAAAATCATAGTTTTTCATTTTTCTTAAGCGAAAACCCTAACTTATTTCCCAAGAGATTTAAATTCCCTTTTTATTCCTAGGTTTAATCGAGTTTCTTGAGAGAGTTATTAAGTAAATTTGTTTCCCCTTTCATATAACTTCATTGTGTGAAACTCAGTTTCTACATATAAGTACATAAATTTACTAATTTAGTATTCCAATAATGAGTTGAAAATGTTTATTTACGTATTATAAAATAAAATATTTATTCAGAAGTAGGTCTCGGCAAATTATCCGAATCCAACGATCATATCTGAACCCGAATACAAAATTTATAAATACCTGAACAGATTTTATATCTTACTATCCAAAAATTCGAACCCGAATATATCTGCAATATAGTAATAATACATAAGTAATATTTATATTTGTAAGTGTCCAAAATATTTGGAATTTAGGATATTTTGGATATTTTTTTAGTATTTTAGACAAATTTGAATACCAAGACTTTAAGTTTTGAGAATTTTAAATAATTTGAATCCAAACCCGAAATACCTGATCTGAACTCGATATCTAAATCCGAACGGGTTCCATATCTCTAAATCCAAAAATCTGAAATATTTGAACCGAATAATCAGAAGTAATTTTATTAAAATTAAGAGAATTTGTTAAAAATTGTTAAAAATACCCTTTTTGGGATACCGCTTTTCAAAAATACCCTATTTTTTAACATTTTCATTTTTACCCTCTTTTAGATAATTTTAATGTGTTAAATTCATTTTTAGAATTTTTTTTTAGGTTTGGGTTATCATTTTATATTTAGGATATAGTTTTGGAGGGTTAGGGTTTAGTATTTGGAGTTTAGAAGTTGTGTATGAATTGATGCATTTTTGTATTGCTATTGAGACGTTATTTATATAGTTCTTTGAAGATGGTAAAATTAGATGTGATACGAGATCGATAAAATATTGGTGAGCAAGCAAAAAATCTAAAAATATATATATGGCAATTTTGAATTAATGCAAAAGGTTTATGATTAAGACAACCAATATTTCACTAAGTTGTTCTATATGTAATTAATTTACATTTTCTATACTATATCGAGTTAATGTATAATAAGAATAGGAAATGTATATTTGATTTCGGTTGTTTATTAATTAGTTTCCATTGGCTATATTGTCTAAAGGTTATTAGTTTCTGTTTGTTATATTCCAATGATTGTGGAAATAATCTTTATTAGGTATGTAAATATCACACGAACTAAAAAAAAAAAAAAAAGAGAAAAGAAAAAAAAAGAAGCTAAAGACGAAACCAAGCTTGACAAAAAAAAGAAAAGAAACCAAGCTATATCGGGCGCTAACTTGATGACCCAAGAAGGCCCAAGTATTCATCATGGTCCAAAAAGCAAAAATACCCTAAAATTGAATATAATAAAAAGAAAAACATTTTTTACGTCTCTCTCTCCATTGGATTGAATCTGCCGCAGCTGCAATTCGATCATCATCTCCTATTTGGTGTGGTGTGGTGTGGTTTGGGTGTTCAATCGTTTCTATGAGTTCCGGTCTGAAGGAAGATTTCCTCGATTGTATCGTGCGTTTAGAGGAGACGCACATTCAACAAGGCTTCGACGAGGGTTACGGAAAGGGTCTTGTGTCGGGTCGGGAAGACGCTCGTCATCTGGGTTTGAAACTCGGGTTCGAGACAGGCGAGCTCATCGGGTTCTACAAAGGCTGCTCTTTTCTTTGGAATTCAGCTCTCCGTGTTTATCCCACTCGCTTCTCCCCTCAGCTCCACAAGCATCTCAATGATTTCCATGTCTTGCTCGTTAAGTTCCCTCTTTTGGATCCCGAGGACGAAGCCAAAGACCGGATCAAGGATCATCTCCGAGTCAAATTCAACATCATTTGCGCATCTCTCGGCGTTTCCAAGAAACAGTTGGAGTTCAAAGGATACCCAAATCCTTCCTCCAATCTCGACTTCTAGGACATCCCTCCTCCATACGAGCACTCTCTTGTATTATTATTGTATTTGTATGTATGGCTTTCAAGAGGCGTGTGTGTCGACGTCAATCTCTGTTTTTTTTTGTTTTTTTTTATTGGCTTTTCCTTTTTTCTGCGACATGTGACTTCTGACCACATATCTAATTGTGGTGGATGGATACTGTCAGAGCTTCTTTTATTTGTTTTTTTTCTTTGGCCTTACAACGAACAAACGTTCTCACATCTGTAAAATATATCTATAGGGGGTGGTCCGAGGAGATGTTGAGAGAGATGCTTGGTTGCTGCAAGGTATACATATCTGAAGCGCGGAACAAGACGGCCCTCGAAGCCATTGAGAGAGCTGTAAAGCCTTTTCCACCAGCTGCAATCGTCAACAAGTTTGAAGATGCGGCTTATGGCAGGGTCGGTTATACTGTTGTATCCTCGCTTGCTACTGGGTCATCTTCATCCCTGAAGAGTGCAGCGTTTGCAATGGTTAAGACTGCTCTCGACACCATCAATCTTGAGTTGCACTCTGGATCCCATCCCCGCCTTGGAGTGGTCGACCACATATGCTTTCACCCCTTGTCTCAAACCTCTATTGAACAAGTTTCTTCCGTTGCCAATTCCCTAGCAATGGACATCGGCTCCACTCTTCGAGGTTAGTAACTTAATAGAACACCTCACTAGCAACTAACCTGTGAATTCCTCCATTTTAAAAGACACTTATTAAGCTAAGAACAGAACATTGTTTGTATGCTGCAGTTGATGTATACTTGGTGATAGGTTGTGTGATGTCCTGTCTTTCATTATCTTATCATCTTTATTAGGCCATAGAACATGGAAGTCTTTGAAGTAATAATACTCTGCTCTTAGCAGAGCATTGTTTGTATGCTGTAGTTGATGTTTGTGATAGGCTGAGTGTTGTTCTGTCTTTATTATCTCATCGTCTTTATTAGGCCATAGAACATGGAAGTCTTTGTATTAACACTCTGCTCTAAGCAGAGCGTTGTTTGTATGCTGTAGTTAATGTTTGAGATAGGCAGAGTGATGTCCTGCCTTTATTATCTCTATAGGCCATAGAACGTGGAAGTCTTTGTAGCAACACTCTGCTCTTAGCAGATCATTGTTTGTATGTTGTAGTTGATGTTTGTGATAGGCAGAGTGGTGTCCTGTCTTTGTTATCTCATCAACTCTAGGCCATAGAACGTGGAAGTCTTTGTAGTAATACTCTGTTGTTCTTAGGCCTTAGCAGAGCATTGTTTGTAGTTTTGTCGGCTGTAGTTGATGTGTACTTTGTGATAGCCAGAGTTATGTCCTGTCTTGTTTATGGCTTCACCATCTTCTAGGCCATAGAACATGAAAGTCTTTGTAGCATTCTCTATATTGGTATGTGGAATGAGATACCCGACCCTCCCTGGTGCAGTTCCTACATATCTATATGGAGCAGCAGATAAGGAGCAGTGCACGCTGGATTCGATCAGAAGGAAGCTGGGATACTTCAAGGCAAACAGGGAGGGACATGAATGGGCAGGTGGGTTGGAGCTGGAGATGGTGCCAGTGAAGCCAGACGCAGGGCCACAAGAGGTGAGCAAAGCCAAAGGGGTTGTAGCGGTTGGGGCGTGCGGGTGGGTGAGTAACTATAACGTACCAGTCATGTCAAACAATCTCAAGGCAGTGAGGAGAATATCAAGGAAGACGAGCGAGAGAGGAGGGGGCTTGGCTTCAGTGCAGACAATGGCGCTTGTGCATGGGGAAGGAGTTATAGAGGTCGCCTGTAACTTGTTGAATCCAAGTCAAGTGGGAGGAGATGAAGTACAGGGACTGATTGAGAGGCTTGGCAGAGAGGAAGGTCTGCTTGTGGGAAAAGGGTATTATACGGACTATACACCCGACCAGATTGCTCAACGATATATTGACTTGCTCAACAATTCAAAACTTTCAAAGTAAACAAAAAAAACATTATGATGTTGTCATTTGTGGAACGAATTATTACGGACATCGATCATTTGTCTTCATTTTGTGTTTAGATATGCTATATATTGCCATGAGTATATATTGAAATTAGCAAAAGATGAACTAAAAAGGTGAAATGATCGACAGATGATACGTTCGTTGAGGCCAAAACATAAAATCTCATCATTGGTGTTTTTCTCTCAGCGACAACTGTGAGAGAATTCTTTTGTGTAGCCTTGTCTTTTGCATTAGCATTTTTGCCTTATTTTGCATATCTAAATGGGAACTGATGTGCTGTTAAAAAAAAAAAAAAGAGGGAATTTATGCAAGTCATATCAACTAATGTGTAATTAATGTTATTGGTAGCATTGTGACCATGTTCCGTGTAGTAGTAATTAACATCTATGTCCTTGAAATTTATATATATGAAATGATTTGTTAAAATGGAAAAGACAACTGCTTTAATATTAATTTGGTCGTAGGTAAAATTTGAGGGTCAAAGTCCTGAAACACAACGTGGATGAGGTGGAGTTTGGTGCAGCACATTATTGACTTGAGTTCTATCGTCTTGGTTACTTTTTTGGGGTTTGCAATAAGATGGAGGAGATAATGTTGTTGTATACGTTATACATTAATACATGTAACTTATGACATGCCTACACACATTGAAAGAGACAATTAAAGTTTAGGTGTGTACTAGTAGTCTAGTACTGGTATATATGTGTATAATGTACATATGCATGGGCACATAGCTAGGGGTTGAGCCGCAGTGGAGAGTAAGGTCAGAGATGTGACTGTCATATACCTAACTCAAAGAAAAACATTTCTCCTGTACATAAATGGTAAACCCAAGAAACCTTAATTATTCGGAGCTCTAAAGTCAGAAAGAAAATGAGAGAAGCGGTAATTTAATTTCTATGGGCATATATAGAACCAGCCTACTTAATCTCTTCTCTTCTATATATCTATCAACCAACCAAACATCAAATATGGACAATCACCACAATTACAAGTACACATCAACCTATCATCTATGTATGTACGTTACGTAACGTATGCATATGTTATTAAAAAATAAGTGATATATATTTTTATTTACTTAACGTATACATATGTTATTAAAAAATAAGTTGATAAATATATATATTTTTTTAGAAAAAAGATTCACAATTCCCATGCGGCCATGCCCCACGACTTGGTGTTTTTCTTTGGCCACCCACCTAATTCGCATCCATCATCTCTCTGTCTGTATAGTATAGAGAGTTTCTTTCTGTCTTTCAAATCCTTAAAAAACCTAGAAGGACACCAAAGTCTCTCTTACTCCAAAAGCATTTTAGCCTTTGAGATTTTGATATAATTATCAGATCCTTGCTACTGATGCTAGGGCTTTTTTCTCCTTTCACTCATATTAAATTACCTTTTTGCCCCTTGGTGTTTAGGGCTCTAATCTAATCCTATAGATTATAGACATATAATATATGTAACTAAGATCCTTGATATTACGATACTAACTAGGAGGAATCCCTTCTTCGTTCTTTACTAGTCCCGATCGGTGATGGAGAGAGAATGTGGGTCGAAGGAGTTGTTCAGCAAAGAGGAGCTGCAAGAAATAAGTCAAGTCCATGTGGGAGACGATTACGTCGAGGTGATGTGTGGCTGCACCAGCCACCGTTACGGAGACGCAATTGCGAGGCTTAGGGTTTTCTCAGATGGAGAACTTCAAATCACCTGCCAATGCACTCCCGCTTGCCCCGAAGGTCTCTCTTCTCTCTCGCATAGATATTTTTCTTGTGTTTTTATCTAAATGGGTTTTCGTATTGTATTTGTGCATGTTTCATCGCGTGACATTATCTATGCAACTTTCTTTTGTATAGCGTTTACGGAGATCATGATAGTGTCAGAAAATGCAATGCAGTTGTCTCTGCCTCAGTGAACCAGGGCTGCTGTTATTTGCTAGATGCAATATGCTTCGTGCAGTCTTTTAAAATCTTACATGTTCATGTATCTCCATTTTAAACTTTCTTTTAGAGTGATCTTGACATCTTCGATTCTATGATGGTAGACAAGTTAACGCCTGCTGCCTTCCAAAAGCATTCTGAGAGAGAGGCTTCTAGAAACTGGAGGAACAATGTGTGGGTGTGCATCGAGGGAGACAAGGTTCCGCTTTCAAAGACAGTGTTACTCAGATACTATAACCAATCATTAAAGAAATCCAACGGATCAAAAATCATTCATCGGGATGAGTTTGTTGGGTGCAGCAGATGCGGGAAGGAAAGAAGGTTCAGGTTGCGGAGCAGAGGGGAATGTCGGGTGCACCATGATGCAATGGCAGAGCCCAATTGGAAGTGTTGTGATTATCCATATGACAAGATAACATGCGAGGAGGGGGAAGAAAGAGGAAGCAGGAAAGTATACAGAGGATGCACTCGCTCTCCATCCTGCAAAGGCTGCACTTCTTGCTGCAAGCTCTGTCGTTTCTCTGATTGTAACTGCCAGACTTGCCTCGACTTCACCACCAACACACCCAACTCATTTGACTTCTAACTTAAATTCTTCTGCAAAACACTTGTATTGTATGGTGGATGCTCTGTATTTTCTTTAATCATTAGCTTGTTGCACCTGTTATGTGACTGGGAAAACAAAGTAGGAAACACAAACAAGTCGGGCTTGAAAAGCTAATTTAGCTCGCACTACGAGAACATGCAGCTCATCTAATTTCAACTTTCTAACCTCACCAAAGATACACATAAGGCCAGAGATCAGTCAACATGTACTTTCAAATGGGCAGAATCACCTCCAACAAAAAATTGGCATCCGAAGGACACACAAATAGAATGTAAAGCATATATCAAGGTACATAAAGTGAGACAATGGTTTTGCTTAAATCCTGACTGTTTCAAACATAGGATATTATGAAACACAAAACTATAAAGAATCATAATTCATTGCAGACATCATGAGATGCACATTATTTTGAAATGAAAACACAAGACCAGTCTCACAATTGTATGCTGAAAGGGAAAACAAAGTGCATGAGAATGAGACATAAAAGAGGTTCCTTGTGACAGCGAAACTCATTGTGTACTCTCCACAGGCTTCTGCAAAGATTAAAAAAGGAAAAGGAAAAAGGAAAAAAAACAAGTTTTTAGGGAAGGAAGGAACATGAAGCCGCATTGCAACGGAAGAAGAGCAAGAGCAAAAGCAAGTACCTCTTTGTTACCCCCGGTGGCGAGCTTGTATCCACTGTAGAAGAGCAAGCCCCAGCCAGAAAGAGAAATAAGCACAAACTGCACACATTGGTCAGGGAAGAAGGGATCAATATCACCAAAAGATCACAGGCAGCTTCATATAACAAAAACAAGATGATGATGATACACATACATGCTCCTCTTTCCAGTTTCCTGGGTTCGTGGGCTGTTTCCAGAAGTCAACCTTGGTAGATCCATGGTGATCTGCCACCAAAAAATTGCTCAAAACCACATTCTTATTTTTAAACATAATATATACTATACAGTGATTCAACTTAGAACCTAGGAGGAAGGATGATAACAAACAAGAGATTACAAAAACCTTGGCAAAGCTGTAACATTTGCGAATTAGACATACAATGTGCGAAATTAGCTATGCGTCCCCCAAAATTGATACCGGAACAATCGTAGATTCAAATGCAAATGTCGAAAAAGAGAAGGGGAGTTACCAGCGGCGCCGGCGAGACCACGACGCTGACCAATAGAAGCGTGAACACGGGAAGATTGGATCTGAGCTAAGCTCATGGCTCGGCGAGCGAAGGAGGCCATCGATCTCAACTTCTGATTTTTAGGGTTTTCCGAGAGTTTCGAGGAGAGAGAGAGAGATCGATTTGGGATGATGAAGGAAGGAAGCAAGCTTGTCACACCCCCGGAACTTTAAGAAATGTTGTTTCTTCATCTTAAACGTCGTCGTATTTGTCTCTTGGAAACACCTGAAGACCTCCTTCTCCGTCAGAGGCTTTCTTTTGTGGACTTTTTCACTTGTTTTACTGATTTTTGGACGATTGGGCATTCACCTCTCATACGTAAGTCAATCTACAGGTCATATTAAATTAATTAAATAAAATATATATTCTAAAATATCTTTAATATATATATATATATATATAAATAATATTACTTCAACTGTGAAACCAAGGGTTTACATATGCTGAAGAGTATCCATCCGTACCATTCCTATTTATCTATACAAGAAAAGCTCCCACATCAAACATTGTGTGGGTTTTTCACAAAAAATTGGTTACTAACATTAAAGGAAGAGAGAATCCATAGAACACAAAAAACCCCATACATATACAAAAAACCTTCTCTACTTCTCTACCCCACCCAACCCTTTGAAACCATAGAACCCTTACCCTTCTGCCTTTTCAAACAGGAGACAAACCCTTTTCTTCAATGAAGAGCCCTTGTAACCATATCGGAGGTCCAGCAGCCACCTCACAAGAACTTTATCCGAGCACGCAAAAATAACATTGTCAACTTTATGACTAGCCATACTCTCCATAGCCCACAAAATGCAACGTAACATAACATCTTCCTTAGAGCTGATATTAGCAAAATTTCTTCTACTATGCAGCAAGACTAACCCTCTGTCAGCTCTTAAAACCCATGCTCCTCCTGCAAACTGATTCCTCTTTGACCACGATGCACCAATATTACACTTGAACCAATTTTGAGGTGGCTTTTTCCAAGTGTCAGCTACTTGCTCATCACTCCTATGAGTGACCAATCGATTTTGTCTACTTAAAGACTCCTCTTGATCTTCCCTGCTCTGAGCCTCAAACCACTCCAACACATCCTCTCTAATCTTCTCCACTGTCTCTGTTGCATTGTAGAGTTTCCCTTCAAAATTAAGAGAGTTCCTATTGGTTCATATTCTCCATAAGATCCACGGGAAACTTTTTCTTAGTTGTGTAGGCCATCCTCTATTATCTTTATTTTCCAGCAAATGATACATATTGGAGAAAACTGAACAATTTTGGAATCCATCAATATGAGACGGGAAATCCGATAAAGCCCATACTTTTCGCGCCATTGGACATAAGAAAAGCGTGTGATTGATCGATTCTCCATTTTGTCCACACACTTGACACGTTTCATCCACTTTCAATCCTTTCCCATTCAGTGCCTCCGCTACTGGGATTGCACCGCTAAGGACTTTCCATAAGAACACCTTTATCTTTGGATCGGTTTGTATTTTCCACACCAGCTTTTTTAAGTCCAGGGTCGAGGGTTGCTCTGTTACCTCTAGTATTAACTCCTTGTTCTTGATCTGGTAAGCCAACCAATACGCCGACTTCACTGAGAAGTCTCCACTTTTATTGTGCTTCCAAATGTAGAAATCTTCCTGAGCTACTAAGGGTTTGATGGCCTTTATTCTAGTAATATCTTCAGGAAAAAGAGATCCTCAAGTATCTCTCCATCCCAAAAGCCAGTCAATGGATCCAGGATATCACTTATCTTTAAAAAGACATTAAAGAATCGATTCTTTCTCCACGGAGCTCTGAGTCCATTATCCTCTATCCATGGGTCGGTCCATACAGACATAGAGGCACCATTCCCAACCCGCTTAATCAAACCTTTACTGAGCAACTCTCTTCCTGACAAGATACTCCTCCAAGCAAAGGAAGGTCGTTTGCTCATGGTAGCTTCTAAGAAAGATGTCTCTTCATAATACCTGCTCTTCATTAGCTTAGACAGAAGACAATCTTGGTCCTGTAGCAACCGCCATGCTTGTTTTGCTAGCAAAGCTTGATTAAATATCTAGATATTCCTAAATCAATCCTCCATGATTTTTATTTAGACATAATCTTTCCCAACTCTGCCAATGGATTTTTCTTGCATGCTCTCCTGAACTCCACCAGAAAGCCGCCATGGCACTATGTAAATTTTCACATGTTTTTTTTGGGAGTTTGAAACAGGACATAGCGAATACTGGCATAGATAGGGCAACTGACTTTAGAAGGACCTCCTTGCCTCCTTGAGATAAGCACCGAGAGTGCCATCTCGATAAATTGCCTTTCAGCCTCTCCTTTAGGTAGCTCATCATCTCTATTTTTGAACCACTGAAACATTCTGGTAGCCCCAAATACGATCCCGCTCCTCCCTCTGCCTCAATGCTTAAGGTCGCTTGTATAGATGTTTTTATGGGTTCTGGAACTCTGCTACCAAAAGTGATGGAGGATTTATTCAGATTAATCTTCTGCCTTGTGGCGTCTCCATAGACCTTCAAAATATTTTGTAACACCCAACTTTGCTCCTGAGTCGCTTTGCACAGAAACAAGCTATCATCCGCGAAGAGATGATGAATAACCGGACCTTCCTCTGAAAAATGCATCCCTTCCAACATCCCTTCACTATGAGCTTTATTGAGTAGATATGTCAGTCCTTCCGTACACAAAACAAACAGGAATGGAGATAACGGGTCCCCCTGTCTCAAACCTCTCTGTAGAGTAATCATCCCAAACGGCTGGTCATTTATCAGAACCGAATACGTAACAGAGGATACGCATACCATAATCCAATCCACCCATGAAATCCCAAAGCACTCAACAAGCTTCTTAAATAACTCCACTCCACTCTATCGTACGCTTTGGACATATACGATTTTACCGCCATAAATTCACCAGACATCTGAGGGTGCACCTTTAGACTGTGAATCAACTCATGAGCCACCAATATATTGTCTGTTATGAGTCTTTCAGGTACAAATGCTGACTGGGTCTCTGAAACTATGTCTGCAAGAAATGTCTGCATCCGTTTCACCATAATCTTGGCAATGATCTTATACAGCATTGAACACAAGCTTATCGGCCTGAGGTTAGCCATTTCTGCGGGATGATTCGTCTTAGGGATCAGACAGAGATGTCTGTAATTCCACTCCGGGGGCATAACACCTTCTTCAAAAAACTTCTGAACTTCTCCAATGACCTGCGGTCCTACCGTTTGCCAATACTGCTGGAAGAAAAGGGCAGACATACCATCAGCTCCGGGAGCCTTGACCGGATTTATAGAAAACAACGCCTCAACTTTTGCAATTAAGCATGCATTCATTCCGTCTGAGACCCTTGGTTCCATGCCAACAAACCACTGTTGGAAGCTAGCAGGATTTGACGATGTAAAGAGATTCTGGAAGTAAGCTATCGCCACTTCCCCCTTTGCAGCTTCAGACACTTGGAAGTTCCCATTCAAATCTTTCAGTTTTTCAATCCTCTTCCTTTGTCTATTCTCTTTAACTGAAGCATGGAAAATTTTTGTGTTTCTATTTCCACATCTCATCCACTTCTGCCTACTCTTTTGTTTCCAATAAGCCTCCTCCTCACGATATGCTTTTGCTAAATCCCTTTTGAGCCTATGAATCTTTTGTGCTATAGGCCATACCGTTGATTGCTCTTTCCCCAGCTCAGCTTCTAGCAGAAGTATCTTGTCTTGCGAGTTCAAATTGTTTTTCTTCTTCCAGATACTTAACGCTTTCCTGCAGTCTCGCATTCTTTCAGTATCTGAAACACAAAGACCACCTCTCCTCTTATTCCATGTACCAAGAATTGTTCTCTTAACATCTTCTTTAAAAAGGAACCTCTTGTCGAATCGAAACTGTCCTCTATAAGAATCTTGAGAAGCCATGAGCTTTAACAGAACAGGTCTGTGATCTGATCCCCTCATATCTAGAAAGGCTTGATTGGCCACTGGGAAATGTTTTAAGAATTCTTTATTGCCAAAAACCCTATCTAGTCGACATTGTACCCAATGATCTCCTTTTCTACCTGCCCATGTTAACCGATTTCCAGTAATAGGAAGCTCTGTCATATCACACACTCTCAGCATATCATTAAAGGGTACAAATTCTTTATCCCCTCTTCTAGGCCCTCCATTCTTTTCTCCATTATGCATCAGATCATTGAAGTCCCCAAACATACACCACCTATCCCTTCTTCCGATCCCAATCTTGGATAACCTTTCCCATAGATGAGCTCGTTTCTTTCTATCGGGATCACCATATACACACGACACAAAAAAGTTGAAAGCTCTAAACTGTACTTGAGCATCCAACAGATTCTTATCCACAAACAAAAGGTCCATCTTTACACTGCTCTTCCAAAACAAAGCCAAGACTCCACACTTCCCTACCGGATCCACCGTATATACACGATCATACCCCATCCACTCCTATAGATCCACTAGCACGTCTCATTTATGCATCGTTTCCATCAAGAACAACATCTCCGGGAAATGCTTTTTATGCATCTCCTTTAGACGAGGAATTGTCAAGTCATGAGACCGTCCCAATCCTTGACAATTCCAGCTTAAAACGCTCAGTAGAAAGTAGGCAGTCCCCCCTTTGGGACCACCTCTTGAGGATTAAGCTTTAATTGTTTTACAGTGCTTGTATCCTCATCATCTGCTTTTCTTTTCACCAATAAGCCCATCTGTATCCCTTCCCTCATATCCTCCTCATTCCTCTCTGAATCTGTTTTAGATATTTTAGGCTTCCTGGCATTTTTCATCGGTCTCTTCCTGTCCTTTTTCTTCCCTTTGCCACTCTCAATCCCGGAGGAACCAGCCACAAATGAGGTACTTCCATAAACCGTTGAATTATGATTTACAATCCTAGAGGAACCAGCTTCATTAAGGTAGGCTCCATAAACTGTTGGATTATTCTGCAAAGGTTGAGATAAAGCTAAGGCAGTTTGAGGAACTTCCTGTGTTTCCCCTTGATCCTTCTTCACTAGCCACATTCTATCCTCTCCTACCGCTTGGCTCTTATCGTTCATTTTAGTAATTCCCATCCTTTCCTTTTCTGCATTCCCAGTAAGATCATAGTTGAAAACTCTACCTTTTCCTTTATTGACATCCTGATGGAAGAAAGGTAGGGGCTCTAATCGCAGTATTGATTTCTGAGCAAACAGATCTCTCTCCACCTCCCTTACTGACGTCTTCACTTTATCAATCCGGAGCAACTTTTCTTCTTCAGAAGAGACTCTTAGGTATTGTATCATTCCTTCCAAGACAGTGGCTGAGATCCCAGGTCTCCCTGAAACAGGATCAATTCCCACTTGATCTTCTTTCAGCACTCCAAATAAAGGGTCAGTCATTTTCAGCACCGGAGCCTTTACCAATTTTACAACTGGTATTGATGTTCATATATTTTACTCTGTTTTCCCTTAATATATTCACATCTTTTGCATCTTTTGCTATCCATTTTGACCATTATTGCATAGATTTAGGACTGTTCTTGCATTAGAGTTTAGTTGCATTGCATTTGCATCTTTTCATGCATAAACAGGTGATTTTGGAGCTGAAGGAGCATGGAAGCAATGCTGAGGAGAAGTGAAGCAATCATGAGGAGAAAACAAAGGAGATAAGGCTGAAGAACCAAGGTCCGGAGTCCAACTCGACTGCCCACTCGACCAGACACTCGACCGTGTGCTGAGAGGGACTCAATCGAGTGGGAGGAGCACAAGAGGAGCCAACTCGACCGAGCACCATGTCGAGTTGGTCGAGCCGCCTGGCTATTTTGTCTTTTAGCGTTTTTAGGGCTTCCACTACTTTTTCTATATAAGGGCTTGTACCTGCAGCCACCAAAAAAAGCCCAGCTTTTTAGAGAGTCAAAAACCTAGTCTTTACCTTTTTGGGATTATTCCTTTTGCATTTTAATTTTCTTAGATCTTGTACTTCTTTTAAAGGAGAAAAAGACTAAATTCTTCAATATTGTTGGTTTCATAACTTTCTTAATATTGAGAATTTGAGTTTGGTTCTTTCTTCAATATTGTAGATCTTTGATTTATCTTTCTAATGATGCAAGTTTCAGTATTTTCTGGGTTTATGACTTTATTGTTCATCATGTATGCTTGTGAGTAGTTGCTTAGGATCTTAAGGATGGGTTAGGCTGGGTTGTGTTTGAGGTTGGTTTGATTTGGTCAAGCTTGATTGTTGTAGATCTCTTCTAGGCTAGATGTTCTTAATGATGATCCTATATCTGAGAGGGTAGGATCTGATTTCAAGCCTCTTAGCATCACACCATTGTCGAAGGAGCATAGATAAGGCTAGATCTAGAGACTATCATTAGGCTTGCTAAGAGATTAGAAGTCTTGTTTGATTTTTGACATATTGCTTAATGCATGCTTGTGTAGATTCTTTACTTTGTGAGAACAAGTCTAGAGATGCATGAGTTTGATTGTTTCTTGCCATGAGAGTGGATTAAACATGTCTTAGAAATATATGTCTAGAGATTAACTCAAGTTGTTTGAGATTTGTTGACCAAGTTAGATGACCTCAATCATAGTCCAGCCCATGAATCCCTCCTCAAGACCTTTCTTGTTTATTGATTTCTTAGCTTAAATCATGTTGTTTGATCGTTGTTTGATTCGTTTTGGTATTGCTCTGTTTTTCTTGTGTTGCTCTGTTTTGCGTATTCGTCCAGCTCGACCCTGCACTCGATCTACACTCGATCAAGTGCTTGCTCGAGTTCCAACCCATAACTTGTGTTTATGATTTATGTTTGTCCTGTTTCGTTCTAGTTGCATTTCTGTTGCATTCATTTAGTATCTTGTTCATTACTTACCTTGCATTAGTTCAATACTTGCATTTTCATAGTTTCTATTTCTGTTTGTCATAATCATTCTGTTCCATTTGTATTTAGCTCCTAGTTCTTGTAGTTTTACTTTCTGCACTTTCCATTTCATCATAGGATTGTTAGTGACAAACAACCTTTACATTTGGCTTGACTTAGACTCATATGCACATCTTGATTGTTCACAAACACTCAGAATGGATTGACACCTCTTATACTACAACTGCATAAGGGGAATTGAAACACCCTGCCATCCATTCATTCATAAGTCATCATTCCATACATCATTCAACCAACCATACAAAAATATGTGTTTCAATTTGGCGCCGTTGCCCATTTGAGTTTGTTTTGTGACATTTAGGATCATTATTAGTCTAAGATTAAGTTCGTTTATACACTTGTGAAGTTACTGAACTCGAATCTTCCTTTGCTTGGCTGTCTTGAGTTTCAGGTACCCACTCGACCAACCACTCGACCACCACTCGACCGAGTAGTGGTCGAGCACTTGATCGAGTCAGAAGCCGGATCCAAATAGCCATCACTTCCTAGTCGACTCGACCACCCACACGAGCCTGCGCTCGACCGTGTACCTGTTCGAGTCTGTACTCGAGTTTGTTGATGCACACAAGGTCAAAAGGCAAAGACAGTCTTCAAAGGCCTATTGACAACATCCATAGGCTACAAAACGGTTTGAGACATAAGCAAAGAAGAGTAGTTCAAGAACAAGAAGAACAAGTAGTCATGGAGCAGCAAGATAACCATGATCATAGACCTAGACACATTGGTGTTGGGGATGCACCTAACACACACAACCAAAGAGCTGGTATTGTGCCTCCTGCTGTGGCCAATAATAATTATGAAATCAAGAGTGGATTGATCTCCATGATACAAGCCAACAAATTTCATGGGTTGCCAATGGAGGATCCTCTAGATCACCTTGATGAGTTTGACAGAATATGTGGACTCACAAAAATCAATGGAGTAAGTGAAGATGGCTTCAAGTTAAGGTTATTCCCATTTTCCCTTGGAGACAAAGCTCATCTATGGGAGAAGACTCTTCCTACTGGAGCTATAACCACATGGGATGCATGCAAGAAAGCTTTTCTGGCCAAGTTCTTCTCCAATGCAAGAACTGCTAGGTTGAGGAATGAAATTTCTGGGTTTGCTCAAAGGAATAATGAGAGCTATTGTGAAGCTTGGGAAAGGTTTAAAGGATTCCAGACTCAGTGTCCTCACCATGGCTTCAGCAATGAGTCCCTTCTAAGCACTTTGTATAGAGGAGTGCTTCCCAAAATAAGAATGCTTCTTGATACAGCTTCAAATGGCAACTTCCTCAACAAGAATGTGGAAGA
The DNA here is from genome assembly GCF_030686135.1 of Camelina sativa. Classification (NCBI taxonomy): domain Eukaryota; kingdom Viridiplantae; phylum Streptophyta; class Magnoliopsida; order Brassicales; family Brassicaceae; genus Camelina; species Camelina sativa. Next base: position 27,064,733 of record NC_141898.1, on the reverse strand, counting down.
AGGATGGGAATTGGTTGAGAACCTTGCTCAGTCAGATGGTAATTATAATGAAGATTATGATAGAACCATAAGGATCCCCTCCACTGATCAAGAGGACAAACACAAGCATGATTTAAAGATGGTCAATGAGAAGCTTGACAAGATTCTCCTAAGCCAGTCAAAAACCATTCACTTCATTGGTGAAGAAGAAGCTCCAGTCCAAGAAGGAGATAGGGAGTTTGCTGAGTTGTGTTATATGCAGAACCAAGGAGGAGGATACAAAGGCTACAACCAAGGTGGAGGATTCAAGCAGAACAACCTCTCTTATAGGAGCACTAATGTAGCCAACCCTCAAGACCAAGTCTATCCACCTCCTCAGCCTCAACAACAGAACAACTATGCACCCAAGCAGCACCAACAAGTGTTCCAGCCCCAATTGTGTCCCCCACCAGGGTTTCAGACTAACCAAGGCCAGGAACAAGACCTAAGAGCAATGATACAACAGCTGTTGATTGGGCAAACCAATGGAAAGATTGAGGAAGCCAAACAGTTTGCTGAGTTGAATCAAAGGTTAACATCACAGTATAATGATCTCAATATGAAGTTTGAAGGTCTGAACTCAAGAGTGAAGTATATGGAGATCAATATAGCATCTACTTCAGCTCCAAAACCCACCCAACTCCCTGGAAAAGCAGTTCAAAACACAAGGGAGTTTACTGCCAAAGCCATTCATATCTTTGAAGAAAAAGTCACTGGGGACAGTGAAGTTCAAGTTGGGGAGGATTGGTCATTTTTTGAAGCTCAGAGTGAAGTCTATGCAAAGTAGTCTGAATCCGGTATTGCACTCGACCAGGTGCTCGAGCAAGCACTCGACCGAGTGAGTGTTCGAGTGGTCGATCGAGCTGAAGAGTCAGAAGCTGTCAAGCCTGCTAAGTACATCCCTCCTGCTTACAAGCCTCCACTAGCATTCCCAGGGCGTTTCAAGGCACAAAAGCTTAAGGAACTAAGGCAAATCATTGAGAAAAAAGAAATGTTGGCTTTGCAACAAGAGGAAGAGAAAGCTTTGAAAGAAGAGGTTGTGATTGAGAAACAAGAAGAAGTGATGGCCATACAAGAGATCATCATTGCTTACCAAGAAGAAGAGAGAGGACCTGCCTTGGAACAGTATGATCCATATCCTCTCTATAAGGATTTTTTGCTTGAATTATCAAAGAAGAAGGCTCAAGCTCAAGATGAGAAGGATCTTGAAGACCTTGGAGGAGTAATCATCCCAATTAATCTTAAGGATCCAGGTCCATTCTATCTGCCTTGCACACTTAGTTATCTTCACTACAACCAGTGCTTATGTGACTTGGGAGCATCTATCAGTGTGATGCCCTATTCTATAGCACAAAAGCTTGGGCGCACTGACTTCAAGTCCACCAACCTTCATATATGCCTAGCTGATGGTTCAAACAGAGATGTGGTTGGCAAGTTGGAGAATATTCTAGTCAAGATAGGAAAAGCAAGGGTTCATACAGATTTTGTGGTATTGGAGATGGAAAAGGAACCTGAAGATCCTATCATCCTTGGGAGGCCATTCTTAGCCACAGTTGGAGTTGTTATTGATGTTAAGGAAGGTCTTGTGACCTTGAACATTTCTGAGGGTATAGCTATGAAGTTTAACATCTATAACCCAACCAACCTTCCTACCATTGATGATCAACCTTTTACTATGAAGGACAAACGTGGTCATGAAGGTTTAAGTGAAGAGGCAACTCCAAAGGACAATCTCTCTCTTCAAGAAGATTCTATGGAAAAGCTTAGGAGGTCAGTTCAAGAGTTGACTGGTATGGTTAAAGATCTCCAAGTCAAGCTAAACAAGAGGTCTTTGAGGAAAGCAAGACCAAGGCTCAAAATCAAGAAGAAATATAGTTTGTGTGTTAAGGGTGAGGTGATCAAGGATCAGACTCACAGTGATCAAGAAGTACCAGGGAGGATTTCATCACCTCCTTGGTATCTAAACAAAGCCTAAGAAGGCAACCAAATTCAAGCTTAGTGACTCTAAACAAGCTCACTAGGGAGGAAGTCCCTAAGGTATCCTTTGTAAATATGCTTTATTTTCTTAGTAGTTTTGATGTGTTTTCTTTTATGTTTGTGTTGGACAGGCCTTTCAATGAAAGTGTAGATGAGTATGGAGAGATTTGGACTTGGGGAAGGAGATTCGCAAGCCCACTCGACCAGCCCATGAGAGGTACTCGACCGAGTTGGCAAAGAAGTAAGGCCCACTCGATTCTCATTTCTCTAGAATGATCGAGTGGAGGGAAGAAAAAGAAGAAAATTTTGGAAATTTCAAACTTTGGTCAAGGAGCTCGACCACGTGCTGGTTGAGTGTAGGGTCGAGTGGCATCAAAAAGCAGGTCAAAGATTCCTATTTCAAATTTGAATGGTATGGACGCTCCACCCTTGTCTCCTTGTCCCCTTAGCTTCTTTAAATAGAGCCTCACACGATCCTATATCTCTCACACTCTCTCATTTGCTCAAAACAACTAAAATCAAGTTTTAAAATCTCTCTCAAAGTTCATCATTTGCTCAAGCTTAGCTCTTTTAAGTTTTTGGGTCACTAACCTATTAACCTTAAGCTTTGAGTCTATTCCCTTCAGTTCTATTCGAAAATGTCTTCAAGAATTACTAGGAAGTCTCAACAAGCGGTTGCAAGCTCCATGGAACGTTGTGATGATCGCCTACAATCAAGGAGAGAAGCTGGAAGAACCACTCGATGCCCTACTCGAGCATGCACTCGACCGAGTGGTGGTCCGAGTGGTCGATCGAGTCAGATGCCGTGTTCAAGAAATCAGTCAGTTGAGGAAGATCCTGAGAGAACTGAAAGTGAAGAAGAAAGGGAGCCAACTCTTAGTGAGTTCATGAGGAGAAACAAGGCCAAGGGGAAGAGGCCAGCAGTTGAGATTGAACAAGAGGAGATTGAAAGTGAAAGTGAGGAAGAAAGTGAAGAAGAAGAGTTAGAGGATGATGGAGAAGCATAATCTTGTGGATTCACAAAGAGACAACTTTATGAAGCCTTCATGAGAATGGAGTTCCTAGGAACTAGGTATCCACACAAGGAAACCATGGAGATCCTAGCCATTGATAAAGATGTGGAATATCTGTTTGAGAAGAGAAACCTAATCAAGTTCATGGGGCTTTGCATGGAGGGGTATAAAGAAGAAAGTTGTGAGTTTCTAGCCACAGTCAAGCTGCACACATATGCAAGGAAGAATGATGAGTTTGGAGCTGGTCATATTGCTTTCACAATCAAGGGAAAGAACTATGAGCTTTCATTGAAGAAGATAGCAAATGTGTTTGGTTTTGAAGTTGGTAGTAATAGGAGCTTGATGATACCAAGAGAGGAGCTCTATGCCATTTGGGAAACCATTGGAGACAACATCACCTATTCATCCTCCAAGACCAAGAGTTCAAAGATAAGAAGCCCAGTCCTAAGGTACTTCCACAAGGCCTTAGCAAATACATTCTTTGCTATGAAGGAGACTGGAAATCTCAATGAGGGTGAGCTCAAGATAATTGACATGGCTCTCAATGGAATCATCCTTGAGGCAAGAAATGGAACCATCATTCTTGGGACCACTGTGGAGACTGAACTTGCAATGGTGCTCATTGACCACATGATATATTTGAGAAGTTGGGTAGGCAAGCTACAAAACAAAGGGTCAAGAGGAGCCTTAGCCATTGGAGGCATCATCACTCCAATACTACAGGCTGCCAAGGTCCCACTTAGAGGAGAGAAGGTTTTGCCAAGATGGATTGACTCAAGCTACCTCACCTCTACTCTCATATTGGGCAAGGAAATGCATCAAGGAAATCACATCTTCAACTTTGAGCTTCCAACAGTTGGGAAAAAACAGTTGATCTTACCTAACCAAGAGCTCACCACCATTCAAAAAGGAGCTAACATTGACTTTTGGCCAGCTGATGAGTTCTTGTTTGATGGGATAGTTCAACCTAGAGTTGATGAAGCTGGAGATGTACAAATGGCTGATGGGGAGGAGCAATTTTACTTTGAAGATTATGAGTCCAACCCAAGGGATAGTAGAGGAGTGAGAGAGACTAGCAAGAGGTTGACTCTCCTACAAAAGTGGAGCAAGTGGCATGGGAAGAGGTTTGATAAGCTTAAGAAGAAGGTGACCAATATGGCTAAGTCCATCAAGGGCCTAAAAAAGGAGATTGCTGAGCTGAAGAGTGCAAACTCATCTCCAAGCCATTCAAGCCCTTTGAGGAGGAGTAGCTCAACTAGAGCACTCTCAAGAGTTGTAAACCCTGTGGAACCAGCTAGAGCTTCAATGTACGAGCCAAATCATAGAAGAGGAGTTCAAGTAGCCGAGACCAACAATTTTCGAGGCACTCGACCGGGTCACTCGAGCACCCACTCGACCGAGCACCCCAGATGCACTCGGCCGAGTTCCAGCCCAGATCACCTTATGGCTTCCCACCTCCAGCTTCTTATCCAGGATATCCAGGTTACCCTCCCATCCCACCCCATTACTTCATGGATCCAGCACTCTACCAACAGTTCTACCAGCAAAAAGTCAGAATTTTGACACTCGCGGTCCAGCTCGACCCCCCCCCCCCCACTCGAGCACGTACTCGACCGAGTCCCAGTCGATTCCCATCGTCGAGCTGCCCCAATCTCCACCTCCAAGTCATCAGCAAGACCCCAACTACACCTTTGACAGCATGCAAGAGGATGTGGACAGTTTCTTCTCCAATCCTTGAGGTACCACTATCACCTCCCCTTGTAAATACCATTGCATTTGATGTTGTGTTTTGTTTTTGATTTTAAATCCTCTTACAAATTTCTTTCACACAGAGGACTGTGTGATTTAAGTTTGGGGGAGGGTTTGAGATAGCATTTGATATTGTGTTTTGTGTTCTTATTTCAAATTTTTAGCATCATCATGTTAGTATTTGCATAGCATCTAAGACATAGAAAAACTCTAAAAATTTGAAATTTTTTGCAAAAATCTTTATAAAAAAAAGAGTGTTCATGTAGTTTCCATTGCATATTAGGATCTTGTTTAGCATGTTTCATGTAGGATTGTATATTATTTGCATTAGGGATCTATGATGAGCTTTGCCTTGTTAGTTTGCTTGATTCACTAGACTAGGATCAATGCCCAAGTTAATAGTACTTTGATGCTAGTTGAGTGGTTAGAAGCATAATATTGAACCAAGCCTTGAATTCCTGCATTGCATTTGGTCTAAATTGAAGCATGTTGTGATTTGACACCATTTCCTACTTATAAGAACTTAATATTGACTGTTAAATATCAATGTGTGCATTGCTTTAAACTCATGGATACCATATACATATTTGGATCATCTTTCTCCTTTTTACCACTCTTGTTGATCCAAGTAGCTGATTGAATCATTAAAATCAGTTTCCAATACCCTTAACCAACCCTTCTTTCAAGCCATGTTTATTCTTGAGTGTGTGAGGCCTTTTTGGGATTGAGCTTGGTAGAAAGTGTTAGGTTTGAACTGACAAAAATAATGCCTTGTGTAGTTCTAGTTTGTATTTTCCAAACTAGATAAGACTAGGTGATTTCATTGTTGGGTTTGGGATTTGGTTGTTTGAAAAAGAAAGAAAAGAAAAGAGGAAAAGAGAAAGAAAAGGTTAGAGTCTTTAGGAGGGGAATATTTTTAAGTAAAATCAAAGTCTAGTGAAAGAATAGGAAGTATGATATTATTTAAAGATGGTTTCAGTCAAAGATAATAAAGAAAGAAAAAGAAGAGTTTAGCAAAATGCTTTTATGTCTTAAGAATAAGAAGAAAATAAAACCATAGCAAATAAGTAAGAATCTCTCATTCCACTAGAAAGATCAAATAAGAAACCTCTCCTAAAACTTTAAAATCAAAAGAGAAAAGGGTGAAAGAGAAGAGAAGAAGTTAAAGGGTAGCACTAGGATCAATTGGGTTTAGATTGATAGGATAAACACTTTGGGTGCCTTTGGGTAGACAAGGTTTTGTTCTTGTATGTGTCTAAGTGTTCTTACCTTTAGCATTCTTCTAAAACTCAATCTATTTTTGTGAGAGAACCTTGGTATTGATAAGCCCCACTCTAAAGAGAGACCATCATTGTCTCTAAACCTTTTACTACCAAGCCAAATGAGTTTAAGCATTGCATAGAATTGATTCATGTTCTTGATTAATGAATGTTAAAGGAAATGGTTGATTTGAATGCATGTGGACATCTAAGGCTCAAATCAGTAAAGGTTGTGATATGCTTGTCTAAAATCTCTAAGTACAGCTCATTCAACTTGCATCATAGTACTAGTAACTTGGACATTGATTCTAGATGGTCTATTTGCAAGCTTTAGGAGCTGAGATCCCACTTTCAACCCTCACCTACCTACTTATGTCTTGATTATTTGCTTGAGGGCAAGCAAAGACTAAGTTTGGTGGTGTTGATGTTCATATATTTTACCCTGTTTTCCCTTAATATATTCACATCTTTTGCATCTTTTGCTATCCATTTTGACCATTATTGCATAACTTTAGGACTGTTCTTGCATTAGAGTTTAGTTGCATTGCATTTGCATCTTTTCATGCATAAACAGGTGATTTTGGAGCTTAAGGAGCATGGAAGCAATGCTGAGGAGAAGTGAAGCAATCATGAGGAGAAAACAAAGGAGCTAAGGCTGAAGAACCAAGGTCCGGAGTCCAACTCGACTGCCCACTCGACCAGACACTCGACCGTGTGCTGAGAGGGACTCGATCGAGTGGGAGGAGCACAAGAGGAGCCAACTCGACCGAGCACCAGGTCGAATTGGTCGAGCCGCCTGGCTATTTTGTCTTTTAGCGTTTTTAGGGTTTCCACTATTTTTTCTATATAAGGGCTTGTACCTGCAGCCACCAAAAAAAGTCCAGCTTTTTAGAGAGTCAAAAACCTAGTCTTTACCTTTTTGGGATTATTCCTTTTGCATTTTAATTTTCTTAGATCTTGTACTTCTTTTAAAGGAGAAAAAGACTAAATTTTTTAATATTGTTGGTTTCATAACTTTCTTAATATTGAGAATTTGAGTTTGGTTCTTTCTTCAATATTGTAGATCTTTGATTTATCTTTCTAATGATGCAAGTTTCAGTATTTTCTGGGTTTATGACTTTATTGTTCATCATGTATGCTTGTGAGTAGTTGCTTAGGATCTTGAGGATGGGTTAGGCTGGGTTGTGTTTGAGGTTTGTTGGATTTGGTCAAGCTTGATTGTTTTAGATCTCTTCTAGGCTAGATGTTCTTAATGCTGATCCTATATCTGAGAGGGTAGGATCTGATTTCAAGCCTCTTAGCATCACATCAATGTCTAAGGAGCATAGATAAAGCTAGATCTAGAGACTATCATTAGGCTTGCTAAGAAATTAGAAGTATTGTTTGATTTTTGACATATTGCTTAATGCCTGCTTGTGTAGATTCTTTACTTTGTGAGAACAAGTCTAGAGATGCATGAGTTTGATTGTTTCTTGCCATGAGAGTGGATTAAACATGTCTTAGAAATATATGTCTAGAGATTAGCTCAAGTTGTTTGAGATTTGTTGACCAAGTTAGATGACCTCAATCATAGTCCAACCCATGAATCCCTCCTCAAGACCTTTCTTGTTTATTGATTTCTTAGCTTAAATCCTGTTGTTTGATTCGTTTTGGTATTGCTCTGTTTTTTTTGTGTTGCTCTGTTTTGCGTATTAGTCCAGCTCGACCCTGCACTCGATCTACACTCGATCGAGTGCTTGCTCGAGTTCCAACCCAGAACTTGTGTTTATGATTTATGTTTGTCCTGTTTCATTCTAGTTGCATTTCTGTTACATTCATTTAGTATCTTGTTCATTACTTACCTTGCATTAGTTCAATACTTGCATTTCCATAGTTTCTATTTCTGTTTGTCATAATCATTCTGTTCCATTTGCATTTAGCTCCTAGTTCTTGTAGTTTTACTTTCTGCACTTTCCATTTTATCATAGGATTGTTAGTGACAAACAACCTTTACATCTGGCTTGACTTAGACTCATATGCACATCTTGATTGTTCACAAACACTTAGATTGGATTGACACCTCTTATACTACAATTGCATAAGGGGAATTGAAACACCCTGCCATCCATTCATTCATAAGTCATCATTCCATACATCATTCAACCAACCATACATAAATATGTGTTTCAGGTATCCCTGCTTTCCTAGCATCTTCTGCATCATGTTTCTTTCTGAGGATAAGAGGACAAGACTCTCTATCGTGTGTCATCCGTTGGCACTCAAAAAACCTTTTTTGCACCCTTTCATACTCAAAGTTAACAGAAGTCGAACCCCCTTTAGGCAAGTTAACTATCTTTGATCCTCTCAGAGGCTTCAAAACATCAAATAAAACCTTAACCCTGATATAGTCTTGGATCTGAGGCTTCTTAGGATCAAAAGCCACCTCTGTGACCTGCCCAACTATTTCTCCTAAGGTTGTAAGCGCCTCCCTTGTATAGTAGTTAATTGGAAGATTCCACATCTGAACCCACATGGGCGTGAACTGTAGATAGTTATCTGGAGGATTCTCGTACCACCGGTCGACTACTATCATCCACTCATTGAAGGTATGGACACCTTTCTCCAGCACCTCTTCTAGATCATGCTCCGATGTGAAAAAAAAACTGGAATCTTTCCTTTGACAGGGCAACCCCTCTAGTCCTTCCAAGTTATTGCCATTTGCGAGGCATATTCCGGATCAGTTGATCCATCGGTTGACACTCTGGATTTAGAGTTCTGCCAACCAAGCTTAGAGCATTTTGTTCACACGACGAGTACTCTGGTAAATTTGGCATCTCAAACGGGATATCTTCTTCTTCCAAGGACATAGCCATGAGCGCTCTATCCATAGCAGAAGACATGACTTACTTCAAACCCGATTACTTCTAGATCTGAGATCTAAAATCCAATCACTAAACTTTAGCTGTTTAGACCTGCGATTCAACGCCCACACCTTAAGCCCGTCGAATCTACTTCCTTCGTCCTAAAATTTCCTTTGAAAAGTAATCTACACCCAAATCAGCATAAGAACCCTAGTTTCCTTTGAGATAATCTTGGTGAAAATCGATTAAACACGCGTAAACAGGTTGAAAGGTCGTAATGGAGAGTGCTTTACTCCGGTCAAATCTCTCTTCTACCCCTAATGGAAGACACTAGTTTAGAAAGAGGGTCCTAAGCGAAAACTTTCGAACAATACATAATATATGATGTTTAATCTCTAAAATATCATTAAAATATGATATATAAAATATACTCTCTCCGTTTCAAAATATATGATGTTTTAACTAAAGCACGCAGAATAAGAAGTCTTTACTTTTAACAAGTTCAACTAATCAGAAACAATACTGCATAATATAAAATACTAAACTAATCTAAAAGTTGCATAGAAAAATGAAAACATCCTATATTATGAAACAAAAAACTTCTCTAAAACATCTTATATTATGAAACGGAGGGAGTATATTTTAAAATATCATTAAAAATCTAAACCGACATGTAATTTCTTTTAACAGTAAAATCTAAACCCTAATCTCATGTGTCAACTCAAACCGATATGTAATCTATTTTCTATTATAAAATATAAACTTTAATTCTCATTTGTCAACTCAAACTGGATGTGTAATCTTTTTTATTTATAAAATCTAAATTTTAATTCTCATTTGTTAACGTAAACTAATATTTATTCTCTTTTATATTGTAAAATCTAAACCATATTTATAAATCTAAACCAACATATAACCTCATGAATCAAAACTTAATAATATTTCTAGTTTTCTAAAAATACTAATTTTTTTATTAGTTGGCATAATTTGATTGGTTGAAAAAATGAAATGAACGAATTGGGGTGAATAGTATTTCCCTGATTTTTTTTTTCCTCATGGCATTTTTGATCTCTGTTTCTCAACTCTATACCAAAAAAATGATGTTTAGGTGTATATTTTGATTTCTACTACCATCTTTGAGTCTTTCATTAGCATCAACACATCCTTAGAAAATGATACAGTTGATTCTCTATAAACCATCCCTTAAGAGCAAATAGATAACAAAAAAAAAAACTTAAGACTCATAACAAACATTAAAAAGAAAAGGCTAGTGCTTAAGTTTGTTCATCATATGCAGAAGAAGAAAAAGCTAAAGAGACATGATAAACCTTAACCCATATTGAGATCTTGTGTTATCAACAGCATCCTTAAAACTTTGGTCTTCTCATGAGTTTGGGTGCGGCAAAGGAAACGTCTTGAATCTTTACGTCTTTGAATTGTTCGTTGCTTTTAATATACTTAGCGACTTCCGTGAGACTCCTTAGTCTTTTTTGTTGGAGAGATTCGTAATACACATCCACTCTCTCGCCGTTTTCTCTGACAACCAACAGCCTCTTCAACCCTTGAGGGGTTTTGGGTATACCATGCTGATCCACAAACCAACGCACACCAGGGGAATCACAGTCCACAACCACAAATCCAGGTTCTTCACAACTCTTGCATTCAAAACATGTCTCTGGTGATTTACTTCGAGTCTCCTCATACTTTTCTTGTGTCTCTATATATCTCAGTTTCTTACACTTTCCACATTGTACAGCGTATGAGTCAATTAACGTCGTCAATGGTTTTCGCTACACAAACAAGACCAAATTATAAGATTCTGTCTGCAAAACGAATGTTCATGAAATGATAAAATAAACCATTGGCGATACCTTGGGGGAAGTCGCTTGAGTCGTCTTCTCCATTTCAAGTTTTGAGGGAGATGAAGAGTTTTCGGTGGTTTTGCTTTTTGGTGGAAGTGAAGAGGTCTTAACTCCTTTGGGTTTCGTTTTATTTAACCGAGCCTCTTGAGTCTTGAGTCTTGATTGGCAGTATAGCATTTAAGTGGATTTTTAAGCCTTAAAACAGTAATTATCGGAAGAACATGAAAGGGCCGATAATTAGGGGTTTTAAGGCCTATATATATATAATTACCAAAAAACAAAATAACGAAAGGGCCGGGCTCGTGAGCCATTATTTTTAACTTAGTTGATTCATAGAAATTTAAGACAATATATATGATATATCTCACTAAATAGGCATATACCATCACAGGGACAGGACCAGAAAAGGATCTGATTTAAATATAGAGAATATGTAATGTTTATGCACCTTTAGAAATCGATAGAGTAGTCTTGGCCGGTGATTGTTGTGATCCTCGGACTCGGAGCCATTGATTTTGCATGTACTTTCTTCAAGGAGAGAAAACAAAAAGAATGCTTTGAGATTTGTTATTAATGAACTGCTACTCTTAAGTGTCGTACCAAAGAATTAATCACCGTTGATCTTTTGCGAGATAGATGCAGGTGAATTTTGGGCGGTTGAGATGGATGTAGGTTATTATGGCTAGCCTTTTGAATCATGTATAAGGTTTGTCGATGACACGCGTTTTACCTATCCGGCTATCCCAACCCCCAGATAAATTACTGCAGAGTTAAGATATGCAACCAATCAAAACCTATAACGTGGGTGAACACTTGTTTTGGTGTCGAGGAATGATTAACCTGAATACCTGATCAATTATAACAAAAAAAAGTAGTGATAAATCTGCATTTTGAACGTAAGACATGTATAAATATTTCAAAGTTTATGAGTTAACGAAATTTTTCGATTTAATGATAATGTGGACATGTACGTATGTAGTTCAACCTGCGTTAGTCTAAATTTTCGAAGTACTCGTGTTAACGGACCTGAATATATCTACTATCTAGCTTTTGACAAAAATGATACTTTAAAATTTGCTTTTGAAAGAATCGTGGACGTATACAATGTTAAAATACCGTTTCATCTTTCACTTACTTTTTGAGAATCATAATTTATATCTCATCATACATGCTACAAAAGGGAAAAGGATTGTAATTTGATTTTGTAAAGAAGAAGTAATTAATGTTTATGCACCTTTAGAAGCAAAGATACTAGATATAAGTAACTTAATTTATACTGATTTTCTTTGATGGGACAGAGCAATCTCTCCAAGAAATTTTGGATATTCTTGAGGAATTTAAAGCTCAATCAGGTTTGTGGATTAATAGAGAGAAAACCAATTTTTTTTGGATAGAGGAAATTTTCAGAATAATCAGCATTTTGACTAGGACTCACTCAAGGTTCACTCCCTATGAAATACGTATGGGTGCCTCTATCCTCTAGAAAAATAAGGAGACAAAACTACCATCCTCCTCTAAATAGGACTAGGAACATATTCTCAGCCTGGCCGGTCAGACATTTATCCTTTGCAGGGAGGTTACAACTCATACAGTCGGTCATTTACTCTACTATTACCTTCTGGACATCCATCTTTTTGCTCCCTAGAAATTGCATTGAGGAGATTGAGAGAATGTTTTGTCTTTGGCAAGGAGCTCCAAATTCGGCCAGAGGAGCCAAATTCAGCTGGGAGAAAGTATGCACCAATAAAGAGAGTGGAGGCATGGGGTTGAAGAGAATGATGCCATGGAACACCGTGTTGGGTTTAAAACTCATGTGGCTACTGTTTGGAGGAGGAACCTGATTGGAAGTCAGAATACTTGGGAGATGGAGGTAGGTTTTTCTGGCAGCTGGGTAAACGCGCAGATTACCGTGTCGGATCTTACATTTTCCTAATTTTTTCCTTATCTCTCAAACCCTTTAAGATAAATTAGTTTTGTCATCTGTTGCGAAAAGTACAAATGGTCTGGTGGTTAAGTATAGTGGGTACATATGTCAAAGGTACCAAGTTTGATTCTTGTTGATGTCAAGTTTATAGATTATTTTTTTTGTTTTATTTGCTTCCCCATTTGTTTAGTCTTTCTAAATTAAGAACCTCCGCATAATTTTTTTTTGTTTTATCTCTTTACCCCTTTCGTTGGCCTATTTATTCTTTTTACTTTCTTTGTTTTTTTTAAAGTAAATAAATTAATTAAATACAAGATAAATCAAAATAACTACTATATATAATAGTTTCCATAAATTTTAATAAAAACATCAATTGTGATAATAAGATAAATTTTTAAAAATTTGGTGTCAAAGTTTGTTAAAATTACAAATATTGCAGTTTTCATAAATTTTGAATATGTAATTTAATTGATTTAATCGTCTACATTAATGTTTGTCTTGATAACCAAATATTTGAGATATTGATCCCGCAATTATCTCAAGTTCAGGATTATTTTAAATTTATGGGGGTGTATTAAATCATGATTTTGGAGGATTTTATGGGATTTAGTAAATTTGGAATTTTGATAGATTTGTGGGAAGTTGATATGATTTATGGTAAAATTGTTTCAAATCCCACCTAAAACCATGAGATTTTGATTTCTGTATTTTTTAACTAAACAAATCCTCTCAAATCCTCCAGAATCTTTAAAACTTATTAAAATTTCATTCCACAAACTGTTTTGAATAACAGTAGATTTTAAAATAAAATTTTAAATCATCACTTCAATAACAGTGGATTAAATAGACTTTTTTAATTCATGATTGAATAACATAAAATTTGTAAATTCGACACAAATCACTTAAAATGTGAAGTTGAATACACCCCCTTAATTTCATGAGTTTTGAATATATATATATATATATATATATTTTAATAACAACATAAGAATTTTTCCAGCCGACTAATTTCTGCATATTTAGTACTGACTATAATTGTGATAACACCTAAAAAATATTTAATCACTAAATCTTTGTGAGAATAATATGATTTTGAAAGTAACCATATTTAAAATCGATTAAATGCTAATCATTAAGTTAAAATCACAAATATCTTTCAATATTACCTAGATTGCTTCTTCTATTACGTTAACCTCATATTTACCTAATTACCTACTTTGAAAATTTAAATTTTTTTTCTGTTTTTACTAACTAATTACTCAAAGCATCAAAAATATAGCTACTTAACCAAATCTTTATGGAAAATTTTTATTCGGAAAATATATTGGTATCATTTACATTTATAACAATCAAGCATATATTAGGATTTTCGAAGCATATTCTGAAAGTGACATGCTTTTCCTATAAATATAAGAATCAAATACACATTCTGAACTCATAGAAGTTATTTTTATAGCACTTGGCCATCTTTTTGTTTCTTTTTACTAATTGTTAAAAAAATCTAATTTAAGTTTTTGATACTTAAGTTTAGTGTTTAAAGCGTGGAACAATGTGTCTTTGGTTGAAGAAATATATAATAAAAAATCGTCAAGTACAAAGGAAAAGATGGTCAAAGTTCATATTATGTGTTCTAGTCCTGGGCAATCGGCCAAAACCGTTTAAACTGAACCGAATAAACCGACGATTTCGGTTTTTGGTACCGAACCGATTTACTGTTATAAACCAATCGGCGGATTTATAATTAGAGTTCGGTTATCGGTTCGGTAGACGATAACCGATTGGTTTTCTCGGTTAAAGGGAACACCATATAAAAGACAAAACCCTATTTTCTTAATGCAACTATGTTTTCTAATCTCTTCCGTCTTCCGCTTCTCCTCACAAAGAAACCCTCTTCTTCTTCCTCCTTTTACTTTCTTCGTCTTCGTTCTTCTTACCACTTGAAGCCATCGTTTCAGTCCTTCTTCTTTGTTCTTCTTGTACCGCAAATGGATATCGAGAAGACTCACATCCAACCCAAGGTATGCATCTCTTCTTGTCCCTCTCTTATTGTGCCATTTATTGATTCAGTTCGTGATTTATTGATTCAGTTTGTGATGTACTTCTCTTTTTCTTTCGTAGATCTATAGTTTGCGCCTTTGGACTATAGCATGACTAGGGATGTTAATAGTGGGTTTTAACCCAATAGGTACCCGGGACCCATAAAAAATAAGAAACCCAAAAATCTGCCTTTTTGTGTTAAATTTTTGTGGGCTTTAAATGGTTTGGGTACCCAAATTGGAAAGTCTCATTCGGGTTTATCTTATTGGGTTATGGGTACCCACGAGATTTTAAAAATAAAAAATCACATGTGACAAAACGATGTCGTTTTTATTTTTTGGCCGACACTTAGTTTTAGTTAACCCTAAAACTAAAATCCCAAAGTGGCAAAATATGATTGTATCATACGACTTTAAGATTTAATTTGACTTTAGTCATATTTGGTGAAAGAACAATACAAACAAATACACAAACAAATATTATCTCTCTTAACAAAACTCTTAAATGTATTTGGTATACTTTATCTATATGATATAAGATTATAAATTTTTGAAAATTGTCATAAAATAAATAAAATACATAATATAAATCATATTTGGTACCAAAAAGCTAAAACACACAAAAATACATAATGCAAAATACAAATTACATCTCATAACACTAAAAACATTCGGGTACCCATGAGTTTACCCACAAAACTAAAAGCCCGTTCGGGTTTACCCAGAAGACTTAAAACCCATTCGGGTTTTATGAATTCGGGTTTTTTTTGGGCGGGTTTTTTTCAAGTTTGGGCCGGACTGGGTTTTTTTACCCACCACAACATCTCTAAGCATGACCTAGTCCTTCCAGTCCAACAAGTGGATCTCTCATCTCGAAGAGAGAGAGAGGGAAGTTAATCGCCGCCGTCGTGGTTGGCATCGCCGTTCCTGCCGCTTGCTCACCATGAGCAATGTATCGAAAACCCTAATTGTTAATGGGTTGGGCCTGTTATTTTGTTTTTTTGTAAATTTTTGTTAATCGGGTTTTTAATTAGTTTGTAATTAGATTTGTTTTTTTTGAGCTCATTAACATTATTTTGCTGTAATTCGGTTAATATTAACCGAAATAGAAAAAATATCGGTTCAATTCAGAATTGATTTAAAACTCAAAAACCGACCCGACTAACCCGACTACCAAATAATCCGAATCGAAATTTAATTTGGGTTATTTCAGCAAGATTTTTAGATAACCGAAATTAAAAAAAACCAATATCGAACCGAATAACCTGATTAAATCGAATGCTCAAGACTAATGTGTCCTCTCACCATCGTTTACATCGTTCTATATTCAGCTGCAAGTCATAGTCGCCACCATTCCAAATGTAAATTGTAAGTAATTTTGTTCTTTCTTTATTATTTTGACTCTTTGGTTATATTTTTGAAAAAATTTGTGATGATAATTACAAAATAGTACATTATACTCTCATTTCGGCTATGTTTCTACAGTTTTTTTTTTTTTTTTTTTTTGTCAAACCATGGCTTCATTCATTCAAATCAAACTAATACAAGATAGGGAGCAGAATCCCAAAGTTTTAAAAGAGTACAAAGGATGGCTTTCCCCAAAGCCTTAAACAAAGATATGAAAACATACAACATCAAGTAAAGATCCATGAGAGCTGTGATACAAGCACACAAAGGCAGCTTGAAACATGTGAGGTCACGGTTACTTGATTGCTCATCCTCAAGAGAGTCAACGAATGGCATAATAGTCTTGGTCATAGGACACTTCGACGTTGAAGAAAGAAACAGAGCCAAGAGTCTCACCGGATTAAGGTGTAAAGACAAAGCCTTTGGACTGATTTGGTGGGTTACAAATCGGGTTGGTGATGACATAGATAGGGTTCGGTTGGTGGATGACTTGCTGAAAGCAGGTTGCTTAGCTTCGTCAGATGAGAACATTGAGGTCCAGGGCACAAGACCATAGAGCTGCAAACCTTTATCAACACACCATACCAGGGAAAAAGGAGGTGGACCAAGCCACAAATGTAAGACAAACCGTAACAGTATAGGTGGGTTCTCTCTCATATGGCGCCCTTTACCAAAGAGATTAAGAAATCCACACAAAGCATGTAGCCAGTTTGCTAATAGTCGATAAACTTCAGGGTTGGTCAGATCGGTTGGGGATACTACTATCAAGATTCGGTTGAGGGGTTTTGGTTGAGAACTGGAAATGCTAGTGGTAAATAGTTGAGAAAACCTTGTTTTTTCCAGTTGTAAGAAGTCGCAAACAATGACACAAAGGGAGCATTAACCAGGATTCTAGCATAGCCTATGTAAATCCCAAACATTCTAGGTAACCGGAGTCTTAGATGCAGTCTTCGAACATCTAGATTAACCAATGAACCTAGGCAATGTCTAATAGGCAACAATAGGGTAGATAGAAAGGACCTGGGCGTTTGGAAATTGGGCAGGAAACCATGAGGTGCTAGCAAGCTGAAAACAGGTATGAGATTCATCCACAAAGATCCAGAGGCTGCTGTGAATGGCTCGGGAAGATGAATTGTGCAGTGGCTAACCGGAGAGAAAGCATGAAGCTTCAGCCTCTCTGATGGAAGCAGCTTTGGTTCTGCCAAGCTCAAAAGGTGACACGACGTTGAAGCGAGAGTCCAATAACGGAGGATAATCGCGTCTCTGAAGGGTTCATCACTAGCCATCGTCTTCGTCTCCGCCACGCAGAACTTAGTTGACGAGGAAGGAGAGGGTTCTCCAGAGGCAAAACGCAGTCCATATTGAAACATAGAAGAGCAGGAGGACTCTGAATCTGCCGGCAAAAAGGCTGGGATAGTGCCCCAGAGGGTGGAGGTCGCCAGTCTCCACCTTCTTCTGGCTTCGCTGGTGAACAAGCCTTCGCCGCCGTCTAGGTTCTTCGAAATTAAACAAGAAATTAACAACGAAAATCCACACAAATCAACCATCAATTCGCTTAGAAGTCCCGCACTTACCTTTGAGAATGATAAAAACTGGATTTAAACTCACGAAAAAGTCTCGTAGCAAACTCCTACCATGATTCCAACCACAGATCTCCACCCTACAGACGAGATCTTTCAAGAAAAGACACAAAAAAACTCACAAAAATTCTTAAGAACGGTCTTTCTCTTTCTTTTCTCTCTTTCACCACCAAAAACTAAACAAAAATAAAAGGAGGGTAAATATGTCTTTATGCAGCGAAGCGAAAGAAGATGGTCGTCGGTCGGTCGGTCGGTCGGTCGGTCGGTGGAATTAATTTTTTTTTTTGGTTAGCTTCTCTCGACCAAGAAAAAAAGAAAAAAATCCCCAGATCCCGAATAGGAGTTCTTCATTCGATTTATAAGATCTATCTGGGTTTTACATAGAGCGTAGTAGTGTAATAGTATGAGGAGGCGAGGAGATAGTTTCAGGAGAGCTGGCCGTCGGAAGATCTCGAATGTAGTCTGGTGGGTACTCTCTGCTTTTGTCCTCTTGCTCTTCTTCCTCCTTGTCTCCAAAGCTCGTCATATTGAACCCAGACCCTCCATTCCCAAGGTACCACCACCCTCTTCTTTCTTTTTTTTTTTTGTTTGTTTGTTTCTGTGGATTTCATTCAATTCGGACTCAAATTTGGATTTCTCCTTTTGTTTGATTTTTGTTAAAAAATCTGGGGCAGCGACGCTACCGTAATGACAAATTTGTAGAGGGTATGAACATGACTGAGGAAATGTTGAGTCCTACTTCCGTTGCTCGTCAAGTTAATGACCAGATCGCTCTTGCTAAAGCCTTCGTTGTCATTGCTAAAGAAAGTAAGAATCTTCAGTTTGCTTGGGACTTGAGTGCTCAGATCCGTAACTCTCAGCTGCTCTTGTCCTCTGCTGCCACTAGTAGAAGGCCCTTGACTGTCTTGGAGTCCGAGCCTACTATTCGTGACATGGCTCTTCTCTTATACCAAGCCCAGCAGCTGCTTCACTACGATAGTGCCACCATGATTATGAGGCTCAAGGCCTCCATCCAGTCTCTTGAAGAGCAGATGAGTTCCCTTGCTGACAAGAGTTCCAAGTACGGACAGATTGCTGCCGAGGAAGTCCCCAAGAGTCTCTACTGTCTTGGTGTTCGTCTCACTACCGAATGGTTTCAGAACCTACAGACTAAGGAGAGAAGCCTCAAGGCTGATGATTCCAACAAGCTCACCGATAACTCGCTCTACCATTTCTGTGTCTTCTCTGACAACATCATTGCTACCTCTGTTGTGGTTAACTCCACTGCTCTCAATTCCAAGTCCCCTGAGAAAGTCGTGTTTCATCTTGTCACCAACGAGATCAACTACGCTGCAATGAAGGCTTGGTTCGCCATGAGCATGGACAACCTCAGAGGAGTCACCGTGGAGGTTCAGAAATTCGAGGATTTCTCTTGGCTCAATGCTTCCTATGTCCCTGTCCTCAAGCAGCTCCAAGATTCTGATACGCAGAGCTACTACTTCTCTGGGCACAACGACGATGGCCGCACGCCAATCAAGTTCAGAAACCCCAAGTATCTTTCCATGCTCAACCATCTTAGGTTCTACATCCCGCAAGTGTTCCCTGCGCTCAAGAAGGTGGTCTTTCTTGATGATGATGTTGTTGTTCAGAAGGATCTTTCCGCTCTCTTTTCCATCGATTTAAACAAAAATGTCAACGGGGCTGTTGAGACATGCATGGAGACCTTCCACCGCTACCACAAGTACTTGAACTATTCCCATCCCCTCATCCGCTCTCACTTTGATCCAGATGCGTGTGGCTGGGCGTTTGGGATGAACGTCTTTGATTTAGTTGAATGGAGGAAGAGAAATGTGACCGGCATATACCACTACTGGCAAGAAAAGAATGTGGACCGCACCCTATGGAAACTTGGCACACTACCTCCAGGGCTTCTCACCTTTTACGGCTTAACAGAGGCACTGGACGCGTCCTGGCATATCCTGGGATTAGGATACACCAATGTCGATGCTCGTGTCATAGAGAAAGGAGCTGTTCTTCACTTCAATGGCAACTTAAAGCCGTGGTTGAAGATCGGCTTAGAAAAGTACAAACCACTGTGGGAGAAATACGTTGATTACAGTCACCCTTTTATGCAACAATGCAATTTTCATTGATTCCTTAGGGTCTTTAGTTTTTTTTTACTTCCACTTCTTCTTAGTCAGCTACATATACTCTTCCACTTTTGGTTACAGAGAGACACACTTGCTAAAAGAGTTTTGTATGCTCTAGCACCATCACTTACTGTATCTTGTGAATGTGATATTCAAATTCAATGAAGCATCATCAGCTATTCACTCCTATTATTATTATTTTATTTTTATTTTGCTTCAAACTTCAACTGCTATAATGTTGGCAACCAACTCGTCTATTGAGCCGCAACTTCGAAAATCCTGCTTTTTTTTTTTTTTTTTTTTTTTTTGAAAGTTCAAAAAGATTCTATGTATCTTCTTAAAACAAAAAAGTTGACAAGCGTTCTTCTCTCTCACTCAGGAAGCAGAGTAACAATGAAGGGCTGTGAGCATGAACAGCAACTCAAAGCAAGAAGAGGAAAGTCCCGCGAGGTTAGTTCACGTTTTCTCTCCTCTCCGTCCGCGTCTTCTTCTTCTCCCAACCGCAGAAACTCCACTTCTAATTTATCTACAAAGAGAGATGATCAGAACAACAACGGTATGAAAAAGCATGATAGGATGTCAATTGGCACACAAGTTTGTCTCGGGTTACCTAACCAAAGTAGCATAGAAGTTGACACAAAAGAAAACCGTAGGCCTTCACCGCGGATCGATGATGAGGGCAGCGTCATACTCCCTGGCAGATTCTCCGTTGATGGATGTGCATTGTACAGAGCATCATCAACGACGAACTCATGCTCTCTACTATATGAGTCCTTAAACGATGAATCAGATTCAGAGTTGAGCGATGTATCCTATTCTTCAAGTGTTAGTACTAACCGTTCGTCCCGGAACCATAAACCTGGTATCAAGGTCTCTTCTAAATATCTGCGTGATTTAACAGCTAGACCAAGCAAAGGGAACAACAATGAGACCAAACCAAGGTCACAAGAAGACTTGCAGAGAGCCAATAGCTTTAGGGGCATTGAGAATAGGATGAAGAGGAATAATTCAGTGGCAAGGTACGGAAGTTCCATGTCTCAGTGGGCGCTTTCACCAGGAAGGTCATTGGACATTCAGGCAGTGACAGTTCCAAGTTCAAAACTTAAGCCTCCGAGAGGCAAAGGCGTGGGTAAACTAATCAACCTTGGCTTCGATTTCTTTAGGAGCAAGAACAAGTCTTCACCACTAAAACCAAAGACATGTGACGCAGAATCTGTTCATAAGCTGAAGCTTATGAATAACCGGTTGGTTCAGTGGAGGTTTGTCAATGCTAGAGCCTGTGCTGCAAACAATAGCGTAGCCTCCCAAGAAAAGGTAATGTTTTTCTACTCCATGCAGCAATATACAGTCATCATCACCTCTACTCCATGGTTTTCTTCATTGCAGAACCAGCTACTCTGTGCGTGGGATGCTCTGACCAAGTTAAAACATTTGTTTCTGCAAGAGAGAATCAAACTGCAGAAGAAAAACCTGGAGATGAAGCTGAATTATGTGCTGCTTTCTCAAGTACGTATCCAACTCCATTTACTTTAAATTCCAAGCCATGAGGGGTAAGCGAGTTTAAACCGGATTGATACAATATATATGAAACAGGTTAAGCATCTTGAAGCTTGGGAGGACATGGAAAGAGAACACATTTCAGCTCTGTCTATGACTAGAGAATCCCTGCATTCTGTTCTTTCCAGGCTTCCCCTCAAAGAAGGTGCAAAGGTAAATCAAGATACAAAATCATGTTCCTCTGGTATGTTTTGAACTCAAAACAAGTTTGTTTATTGTCTCTTTTCTTTTCCAACAACTCCTGCGGTTTTCAGATGAACATTGAATCAGCTGTAACTATGTTTAAGACCGCAGAAACAGTCACTGATGCTATTATTTCAACTTTAAATAGTTATGCTCCCACGGTAAGTTTTTGCGGCTCTGCGGAGAAGTGTGACAAGATTCAATAGTATCTAACCAGTGTAATAAACTAAAACTTTTCATTAGCAGATGGAGGGTGGTATTGTTCCACTGGCCTCCCAACTTGCGGAAGTGGCTGCACAGGAGAAACTGATGCTGGAGCAATGCCATGATCTTATGAGAATGATTACCGAGTTAGAGGTACAAAAAACTGTGTGTGCATGAACATTTGAAGACCTGATCTGATCTGATTTTCTGTTTTTGATCGTGTTTTGGGATGTATGCAGATGCAGGAGAGGAGCTTAAAGTGCTGCTTCATGATTCAACACAAGCAGACTTTTGATACAGAATTTGGGTAGTAGACCATGTCAAAGCTTTGCGTCTCTGTTTGTTTTTTTTTTTCAAATTTTTAAAGCAAAAGTAATTTGTATCGGTGACGTCATTTAGACTGAATCAAATCACATTAACCAACATGCATAATATGATTAATTAGGAAATCCAAAGAACTTTCTTGGGTTGGAAAACAGATGATGGATTTTTAATTTATTAAGATGGTAACCTCAACGAACACACCATGCAAGAGAGACGAATAATAATTAAAAAAAGTCCCAAAACAAAACTTTAATATAATGTAATCAATAGAAGAAGTAAGATAATCATTCAGTTTGCCTTAAGCTGCTTCATGTGGCAGCATCCGCTAACACTGTTGTAGTCACTGGGACTCAATTTGCTAAGCTTCCCAAGTTTTGTTTCATAGTTTTGGATCAAGTCAAACCTATATATATATGTATATATATATTTGCAAGAAGAGAAGCCATATAAAAGATTCAAAAACTATGCTTAGGAAATAAAAATATAAAAGACTAGAAACTAACCAGTAGGCTAAGCACTGGAATGGAGAGAATCGGTCGTAAAATGATTGTGCTGCTTTCTCAAGCGTTTCTTTCGAACACTCCTCCTTTTCATGCACCTCCAAACATTAAATGACACAAATTAAAATTAGATTAGTGATAAATGTAAAGGGAGTTAAGTATATACCTCACGTAAGAGTCTTAAGGTTTCGGTATCAGATGGAACAAGATGGTAATAACCCATACACATAAGCACTGTAGCACTAGCAAAAGGACCAAAGCCCTTTAACTTTTTCAGTTTCCCAACCACTTCATCCACTTCCATCTCTCCCATTTCCATCTTTTCAAGATTCAGTGAACCATTTTCAACCTTCTTTGCTAAGTTTACTATTTGATTTGCTCTGTATCCAAGTTTACAGTGCTCATTTATCACATCTTTATCAAGGCTTGCTATTTCCTTGGCACTCGGGAAGTTTCCATTAGCTGCCTTCCAGGGTTTTGGGTTTAGTTTTCTCTTTTTTGATACGCTAAGAGGCCTAACTGTGCCGTCAGCTAGCTTTGATTGCAATTTGCAGAGACGAGAAGCCATGAGTAGTGTCTTACCCCAATCGGAATTACACAACAAAATAGATTTGACCATATCTTCAAAGAGAGACGGAGAGCGGAAAATCCTACCGAAACCACTCTTCCTTGCGGCCTCATGGGCTTGTTGAAACTCAACAATGTCACGTTCGTCCTTGTCTGACAACCTCAGCATCCTCCCCACTTGTTGCAAGATGAGTGATTCGTCCACTCTCGAAACATTATTGATGCCGTGGACTTGGATTACAAGAATTGAGAGTCCGGAGGGATGAGAAATGGTCACATCCGTGGAAGAAGAATCCGAAAGGGTTAACGGTCGATGTAGTGACTTTGATGAAGGGTTCCACACGTTTGGAGCCATCATGAAGAAACCATGGTTACACACTGCTTTCTCCATATCAAATGTTTCTTTCATCTCTCCAAGATGTAATCTCAAATTCATTTCTTTTGATCTTCTTTTTTTACTTTCTTGGCTCAAAACACCATTACTCACTATCTTTATTATATAAACCCTAAGATATCACAGGGTGTTTCCTCCAGTTTTCCATAGGTTTCATCTTTCGTTAAATAATGTTTTCTTTAATTAGTCGACAAATATTTTAGGAGATTTGATGTGATTTTAATATTTTAAAAAATTGAGAGATTTGAGTGTAATTGTAGGAGATTTGGTTATTGAATTTGTGATTTTAGCATTTGGTGAGATTTGAATTTTAGAATTTGTTAAGATTTGATTATTGAATTTTAAGTGATTTTGATATATATTTTTTTAAAAAGAGCAACTTCGAATGTCGTATTGGATGTTTTATGGAAAGAAGCAGATCTCTTGTTTCAGTTGCCATCACCTTTTACAAGCTCCTCCAAGTGATCATTTCAAAAGATGATGATGAGAAAGCTTATATGTACATGACTGTGTATATGGTAAACTGAAGGTTTTGACCGGCGCCGCTGCGGAGGTGGGTGAGACATGGAGAGCGACGGTAGAGATGATCCGATCAGAGTTTCGGCTCCGACGAGACTCTCCTCATGATCATAGATGGTTTTTTTTTCGACCTCCGCAGCGGGGTTATATTCACATTCAATAACAGACGATTGATTTTATGTTGTTATCCTGCCCTGTAATATGTTGTTAAATAAATAATTGATTTTAAGTTTTGATAATCTTACCTATAATTGATTTTGAAGTTTTGATTAAAAAATATTAAAGTTAATGATATTATTTGTAATTTTTTTGAAATGAGAATTTATTTCAAAAACTAGATTAGGACCCGTCCAATGTGCGAGTTTAGAGTTTTTAAAATAAAATTAAGTTTAACAAATAATATAAAATAAATATTTTTAATAAGTAAAAATTATAGATAAAATTAAATAGACACACTGAGGTATCCAATGTGATATTTGGTGTAAAAAGTAGGACTCTGCGGTTGAGACTATTAATCATGTTTTCTTTGAATGCCCTCGCTCATGTGAAGTTTGGAATTTATCTCCAACTCTGTTCTCGTCAGAAGATTTTCCATATGATTCGGTTTACTCGAATTTGGATTTTGTTTTCTGGAGGGGTGCCTCTCAATAGGGGGATCCTGCCTTATTCAATTACCATAGATTTTATGGGTAATTTGTAAGGCCATCAATTAAAGAGTTTTTCTAAGGTTTAGAGATCGAGGCGAATGATATAATTGCTCAAGCTTCGGGTGATAAGTTAGCCTGAGAATAGGCGTTCTCTTTTACGGTGGTCATGTCAGCTCCATCTCCGTCTTCAGATGTCCAGATTTATTCATCTGGTTGTCAGATTGATGGTTCTTGGAAAGAAACCAATGTGCATTAAAGATTGGGCTGGTGGGGGCCAAGTGTCTAACACGGAGTCCCTCCCCCTACATTCGGAGTTAGAAGCGTTGTTGTGGGCCATGGAGCGGATACATGCTGCAGGGATCGCTTGTCAATATTTCGAGACTGATTGTGCTGAGTTACTTACTATGGTGCAGTCCCCTGAAGATTGGTCGTCTTTCTCCAACCTGCTCGATGAGTTTAACTCGCTGGAGTCCTTCCTACTATTCTCCATCTCTTGGATCTGCATGCATCAAATACGAAGGCAGATTGTCTTCCCCGTGCTTCGTGTTCTCTTATCTCTGAAGTTTCTTTTGTAAACCCTTCTCTCCAGCTTGGGCAACTAACCAAGTAATTTAGTTAAAGAAAATAGTTGTAGATGAATTCAAAGTCAAAATAAAATAAAATTTAACAAAGAATATATATTTAATTCTTTTTGTAAGTATAAACAATGTATAAAAGTAAAGATATAAACTTTTAGTTATAGAAAATAGTTTTTTTTGCTATAATACACCACTATCTACATTACCATTAAAAGTGTATTTGTATACACAAATATATTTTACTGATAAAATATACTCTTTAGTGACTACTACCAACAAATTGTCTTTATGAACATATTAAATTTAACAAAGAATATATATTTAATTATTTTTGTGAGTATAAACAATATATAAAAGTAAAGAGATAAAATTTTAGTTATAGAAAATAGTTATTTTTTTTTTGTTATAATACACAAATGTATATTCATTTACAAATCTACTATCTACATCACTTTAACATTTTTATAGTTAAACGCATATGCTAATCTTACATACTTCTAACTTATATGTTACAATAGCAATTTTTTTAAATAAATTATTTGATTGGTGAAAAAATATGAGACGATTTTTTTTTTTACTTCAACAATCTTTTTCTTTATGTAAAGGTGAGTATTTACATTTATTTTAGAAGCAATAATTAATTTTATAATTTTCACAATCATTTTTCTTATCTTATATAGAAAGTAATTTTGTGAATTTAGCAACTTAAAACTAAAACAAATAAATATTATTATAATTTCAAATTTTGTGATATATATATATATATAATTTTTTTATAATGATCATTCTAAATTTTAAATCTGTTAATATTTTTAAAACTGTTACAAAAAACTTTTGTTTTATATTTGGAAGTTTACAAAAGTTTTTTTCTTTAAAATTTTTTAAATTAAATTAGATTTTCTTTATCTATTTTACTTTTATATAAAACATCTTTTATGGTAAGTTTTGAATTTTTACATTTTAAATTTTTAATAAATCTGTAGTTGACACATGTCAATATCGGAATAATACAATTGACATGTGTCACGATCTTGTTAATTAGTAATTTTGACATCAAGCTAATAAATCTGTAGTTGACACATGTCAATATCTGAATGATACAATTGACACATGTCACGATCTCGTTAACTAGTAATTATAATTTTCAGAATCATTTTTCTTATCTTATATAAAAAGTAATTTTGTGAATTTAGCAACTTAAAACTAAAATAAATAAATATTATTATAATTTCGAATTTTATGATATATATATATATATATAATTTTTTTATAATGATCATTCTAAATTTTAAATCTGTTAATATTTTTAAAACTGTTAAAAAAAACTTTTATTTTATATTTGGAAGTTTACAAAAGTATTTTTCTTTAAAATTTTTTAAATAAAATTAGATTTTCTTTATCTATTTTACTTTTATATAAAACATCTTTCATGGTAAGTTTGAATATTTACATTTTAAATTTTTAATAAATCTGTAGTTGACACATGTCAATATCTGAATAATACAATTGACACGTGTCACGATCTCGTTAATTAATAATTTTGACATCAAGCTAATAAATCTGTAGTTGACACATGTCAATATCTGAATGATACAATTGACACGTGTCACGATCTCGTTAATTAGTAATTATAATTTTCACAATCATTTTTCTTATCTTATATAAAAAGTAATTTTTGTGAATTTAGCAACTTAAAACTAAAATAAATAAATATTATTATAATTTCGAATTTTATGATATATATATAATTTTTATATAATGATCATTCTAAATTTTAAATCTGTTAATATTTTTAAAACTGTTAAAAAAACTTTTGTTTTATATTTGGAAGTTTACAAAAGTTTTTTTCTTTTTAATTTTTTAAAATAAAATTAGATTTTCTTTATCTATTTTAATTTTATATAAAACATCTTTTATGGTAAGTTTTGAATTTTTACATTTTAAATTTTTAATAAATCTGTAGTTGAGACATGTCAATATCTGAATGATACAATTGACACGTGTCACGATCTCATTAATTAGTAATTTTGATATCAAGCTAATAAATCTGTAGTTGACACATGTCAATATCTGAATGATACAATTGACACGTGTCATGATCTCGTTAATTAGTAATTTTGACATCAAGCTTTATATAATAAGATACTAATATAGATATTAGTTTATGTTTTCTAATTATTTTCCCCTACAGAAGAGATACTACGTAGAAAAGAATAATAATTTTTTTTTTGATTTTTTAGTATTATTCTATTTTTATTAATAAATAAAATCCTATGAAATAACATTTTGATAGGTGAGATTTTCTCCTTTCAAGTACATATGTTATGAGACTTTGAAAACTTGTGTACTTGAAAAGAGCATATTTTACCAATAAAACGGTTATTTCATAGGATTTGTTATTAATAACAAAAATAAACTAAAAATCACACAAGAAAAAAAATTGTCGTTCTTTTCTACATAGTCATATCTCTCTTGTTCTTATTCTAATATGTCTCTTGTTCTTCAATTTCAAAACGTTACTGGGTTTAAATGAAGATTCTACTTTTCCATTTCATATATTGAATCCAGATTCCTGACTCTCAATCAATTGTGTATTTTCCATATTTTTATCCAAAAATCCTCCATTGTTTTTGTTTACTAAAAGAAAAAATCAAAAAGATAATACAATTGGGATTTTTTTTTGTTTCTTGGAATTGGATTAAGGATTTATATGTCCATAACTTCAATGCGTTCATGAAGTTCATAACTTTTTGACGTTTTTTTGAAAGCATCAAATGAATAAGTCCTTGATTGTTTACATGTTGGCTCTGTAGCTTTTGTTAATGGTAGTTTCTTATGAAGCTCCAGGAAAAACATTGTACAGAGAGAGACCTGTGCAGTATACTTGTTGGTATGTCTCATTCTTAATGTTGTTATATATGAGATCTTTCATAAGAGTTATTGGAGAAACTTTTTGTAGAGTGACTTGTCTTGTAATATTTTGTTTTAAAGATCTTCTACAAACACTATTATTATTCTTTAAAAAATCTCACAAAATAACAAATTGTTTTTCTTTTTTTACTATAAAAAATCTAGCATTTCCACCAAATATTGTAAAAACTCATTTAAATCTCCCATAATCTAAAAATTCCACATAATCTTCTCTCATATTCTTATTGTGTATTTTCCTTATTTTTTTTATCCAAAATCCTCCATTTTTATTGTTTGTTGCAAAAAAAAAATGAGCAAAAAGATAATAAGAATTGAGATTTTTTTTTTTTTTTTTGGAATTGGATTAAGGATTTATATGTCCATAACTTCAGTGGGTTCATAACTTTTCTTGACGTTTTTTTTGAAAGCATCAAATGAATAAGTTCTTCATTGTTTACATGTTAACTCTGGATCGTTCGTTAAAGGTAGTTTCTTATGAAGCTCTAGGAAAATTGTAATACCCGAACTCAGTATCCGGAGCTGGTCAAAAGGTTGACTTCATAGCCCGACCTAAAAACACTCTTTAATTGCAAATCCACCGACTAATGATACAAAACAAACACTTGACTTAACAAACCTGCAAAAGAAAGAGAGAGATTAGCAATTGATAATTACTCAGTGAGGGAAAGCCTCAAGGCTCCCGAAGTCTCCACATCCAAGTACGTTTAAACAACCCCAAAGTCTAAACAGACAAGCATCAATCACTGTGTCCTAAATCCTGTGACACACAAACATACGCACACATCACACAAATAGAATTACATCCCATGATAACACGTGTCATGACACGCCAACCCGTGCGTTACTGGATTCTTCATGCTTTCGCACTTCTTCCTGCACATTTTCGCTTGCGTATCCGGATTCCTCTTGCTTCTTGCACTTCTTCCACGCACAACACACTCGTCAGCCAATCCTGATCTACCCGCATTCTGTGCCCGTAGACCACCACACAACTACAAGGATCTCTCCTTGCATGACTCTCTGCGGCTCACCGCATTTACGTGCCCTTGGCACCTATCTCCTCACATACAAACACTTATTTTACCACAAACAAATATGCATTTCCGTAATGACGCCATCATCAATCAACACACATAAAATATCCATTTCAGTTCAATATTCAACTCTAAGATAGTAATTCTTTTTCTTATACTTTATAAAAATATATTTATATACTAATAAATATTAATATACTCAACAAAAAAATACAGTTATTCATAATATATGCAACTTGTAGGTATGCTCAACTTAACTCTAGAGTAAGTAACTATCCAACTAGTTCTCACCTTAGCCAAACGGGTCAAATCCTCGGTTTAGAAATAACAACAACGCAAATACGGTTCAACAACACTTCTTAATCAGCATGGTTTAGATTAATCGATCAAAGATTATATTCCAATAATAATCTATGGTTTAATCTAATAACCAAAATCCAGTTTAATTGTTAATTGATGTTTCCCTATTAAATTAATTAGACCGAAATCCAATAATTTAATACACCACAATTTCATTCCCACAACTATGATATAATACGTTCCGGTTTTGCAATCCCAATTTATCTCCGTAACTACATAACCGATTTTAATCAATTCCACAAACCCAATTCATACTAATCGCACAACTCCATAATCCCGTACGTGTATTATCACGTTACCAATCTACTGTGGTTTAATTAAACATGAGATCTCTTGGTTTAGCTTGGTTTAAGCTATCGGTTTAATAATCAACAAAACAACACAACACAAACACTGAAACACACACTGAGATCTCTGCAACTTTTCTCGGCGGGTCTACTCGACGACTCAACGTGGCGGTTTAGTCACACGGTGGCTACTTCCCCATGGCGCAGCAACATACATCACAAGCAAGCAACAGATGAAGGATTAGGTCTACAACAGTCGGTAATTTCCAGCCAAGTTATAAAACAAATCTAAGTTTCCTTACCTATAATGGCCTCGACGATGGGTTACGGCTGCTCCGGTGTCAGCGGGTGACATCTCCAGTGACACACGGTGGCTGATTGACCAATGGCGGTGATCGACGGTGACCAGTGAGAACCACGGGTCCGTACGGTACGTTTCTCCTCCACGAGACTCATCACCACAACAACATCACGACCTCTTTTGCTTCTTTTACGAACGAATGGCATCAACAACAAGAGACTCAAGTATCTACATGGTTGACTTCTCTTAGGGACTTAGGGTTCACAAAGTCTCCTCTCCTGTAGTTTTGTTAACAAGACGGCGGTATGTATGCGTACATACATTATACATTGCACGAGTACCCTACGCAAAAATTAAAAAATGTGCCATTTTCAGATATTACAAAAAGAAAACGTTTACAAATTCGCTCACATATGTGCTAGCAACAAAAGTCAGAAGCCGTAAAAAAAAAAAAAAAAAAAAAAAAAAAAGTCAGAAGCCGTAACGTCGTCCTATTTTTTTTTTTGTGCACCAGTGTTTTAAAGTTTTAGGTTTTATATAGAGGCCACAATTTTAAAAGCTTTTTTTTTTTTACATATCCAACAAAGAAAAGCCTTTTACATATAAATATAAAAGCCCTTATACATATCTTATATACAATAAAAAAAGGACTTTTACATATATATTAGTTAAAGATGCCTTCAAAATTAGAGGCCCAAATCGTTGGCTTTCCCTGTGGGCCAGTCCTGCACACATAAACCATAAACCCTTTTAATTTTGCAAGTTATTGGGTCCTAATGCAATTTTCAAAATGGTGCACACTTGAGTTTAGGAATGTTACAAAAAAACATTATACATAGCTAGTGCATTCTACTTGTTGGTATTTCTCATCTTTATTGTTGTTATATATAGGATTTTTTATCAGAGTTATTGGAGATTTTTTTTGTAATGTGACTTGTCTCGTAATATTTTGTTTTAAAAATCTTCTACAATCACTAGTATTATTCTTTAAAATCTCACAAAATCACAAACTGCTTTTTTTTTTACAAAAATAAAATAAACTAAAATATCAGTTTCCCAAAAAAATCCAAAAACTCACTTTAATCTCCTAAATTCCAAAATTTATTATATTCTACATAATCTTCTAGCTTCTCAAATTTATGTTTTAATATACTTATCCATTGCGGCGGCCAGAACAAGCTTCATTACGGCTGATGGTTCTTTAGAAGACACTTCATTCTCTTCCTCCGACGAAGAAACTTTTTCGCCGCTTACAAAAACCGTCGGTAGTTCATCTTCTCGTTTCCTTGACATCGTGAGATTAAGTGTTTACACGACTCTCTCTCACTCACAAGTGCCTTTTGAGATTTTGCTTTACGGCTTTACAACTTTTTTTTTTTTTTTAATTCAATTGACCTAACGACATTCTTTAGGTTTAGTTTCACCAAATATATATTTTTCAATTAGGTTAAGTTTCACTAAATATATATATTTTTCAATTGCATTTGCAAAAGTAACCCACTAACCATAAACCCTTTTCATTTTGCAAGTTATTGGGCCCTAATGAGCTGCAATTTTCAAAATGGCCCACAACTGAGTTTAGGGATGTTAAAAAAAACATTGTAACATTGTACTAGCTAGTGCATTGTACTTGTTGGTATTTCTCATATTTAATGTTGTTATATATAGGATCTTTCATTAGAGTTATTGGAGAACTTTTTTTTAATGTGACTTGTCTTGTAATATTTTGTTTTAAAAATCTTCTACAATCAATAGTATTATTCTTTAAAATCTCACAAAATCACAAACTGCTTTTTTTTAAAATAAAATAAAATAAAATAAAATATCAGTTTCACCAAAAAAATCCAAAAACTCACTTTAGTCTCCTAAAATCCAAAATTTATTATATTCTACATAATCTTCTAGCTTCTAAAATCTATGTTTCAATTTACTCCCACTGACAGTTAATGTGTGCAATGTAATTGTAAAATTTAACACATAATCTTTTCTAGAGTACTCGGTTATTTTTTGCAAAATTTGGAAATGCAATTAAATATATATATTTGGTGAAACTCTTCCGAGAATAAATCTAATGAATTCGTAGTTAGGTCAATTAAAAAAAAAGAAGAAGTTGTAAACGAATCTAAAGACTCTTGTGTCGTGAGTCAGACAAAGGAGTGTCAAGGGATGTGAAGAGGGTTTGAATGTAGTAAAGTTCAATTTATGGAAAAGCTTAGGCATTTGAAGAATAAGTATGAGAACAATCTTCGTAAATTCAAGAATGGTGATGGTTAGCCCAAATTGAATTGTATGTTATCAACAATATTCTTGAAACTTTGGTCGTCTTCTCATGAGTTTGGGTGCGGCAAAGGAAACACTACACACAGAAGACCAAAGTATACAATAGGAATGTATATGAAATGATGATAAAATAAAGGGAAAATTGGAAATAAATGATCTTTTTCCAAATCTTTGTCCATCTACACTTTATTTTTGTAGGTTTGATTATATAGGGTTTAATATGCTTTTTACCCAGTTTTACCCTCATTTTTAAAAAATCAAAATAAGAAAAATATAAATATATTTTGAAAGTGTGTTTATTTCCAAAAATAAGATAATAATATAGGAAACCTAAACCTCTAATTGATTGAGAGACTTCAACAACCATCAAAATCCTTTTTTTGTTTCTCCCCTTTCAAACATCGGTGACATCCAACATCAAACATACTTTGCTCTATTTCATAGTCTTCTGAAACCATCACCTTCAACTTTTCAAGAGACGTAGTGGGTTGCAAAGTCAGTAATATCGCACGTTTTTCTTCATCATCAATAAATCTTGCTCGATTTCTCCAAGTGTTCAGCATGCAAGTTTTCTCTCTTGCCATTTGCCCACCCAAGGAGAAAGGAGAGAAGGCAATTTTTCCACATGCATTGGCGAGTGCCACCACCCAACTTCTCTATATAAAGAAGCCCTCTCCTTCTCATTTTCGCAAAGTAAAGAAGAAAGAAGAGAAAAGAGGGAAAGGAGAGAAAGGGAGAAAGGAAAGAAAAAAGAGTGAAGGAAGAGCAAGACCAAAACTCACACTCTCCGCTAAAAATAGAGCCCTTTAGGAAGACGTTTTCGTTTGCCATCCACGCTTAGAAAAGAGTTAGAGAGAAGTTAAAGAGTGAGAAAGAGAGAGAGTTCCGGGTAGAGTTTTTCTGTCCCGCGCGTCCTTAGCTGCGTCTGTCTAGCGTCAACCAAGGCCGCATTTCGCGTCCGTATCCGTGTGTCGCCGTAGGATCTGTACGCGTCCAGTTCTTGCTAGTTAGCATTAGGATTCCGAGTAGATCCAAGACCAGGTGAGTCTCGAAGCATGTGATATGGTACATGATAGGTTGGGTTGTTAGGTGTTTTTCCTTAAGTTTTGTGTGATAGACTTATGCGTTTAGGTTTGTTGGGTAGTGTTGAGTTTGCTAAGGATTTTTGTGTTAAATCTAGGCATTATTGGGTAGATTTGTTTCTTTTCTTCTAGATTGAGTTCTAGGAAGTTAAGTCTCGTTTATTGCTTGTTTGCATGTTGGTGTGAGGTTGTGTCTAGCTTTAGTCTCTAGATTTTCTCTAGATTCTTAGGCTTGCATGTTGCTTGTTTGTTGTTGCATGTTGCTTTGTGTGCATTTCATGTTGTTGTTGTTGCATGTAGCTGGTGTACCTTGCATGTTTGCTTGGTTGTGTGTTGAGGTTTTGCAGTAGAAGACTTCCCAAAGGCTGTAATCAGGGTGGATAAGACTCGGAGAGACGGGATGGCAGCCTAGGGCCGAGTATTACACGATGGTGTAGTCGAGTGCGCCTGAAGAGAGGGACTCGCAGGTGATGTTCTATACTCGCGTGCCTTTGTGGCTGTGAGTATAGGTGTTCACGGGTATGGGGGAAGTGATGAAGTGATGAAGTGATGGAGTGAAGGAGTGAAGGGACCTTGAAGATGAAAAAGAGTTGTTAGCTTCCGCATGCGTATACTTTGATAGTATACTTTGTTGCATGACTAACTTGCATATTTTTTTGCTTTTTTTTTCTTGCATGTAGCTTTCATGTTGCATTTGAGTGTTGCATGTAGTGGTAGCTTGTTTAGTTTGCATGTTGTGTGTTGCCTGCTGGGGTTGGGGTTGGGTTTGGTTTCTTGTTAGGTTCCCGAACTCACTGAGTGATTAGCACTCAAGACTCCATAATTTGTTTTGCAGGTAACCTTAGTGGGGAAAGCCTTAGAGGGGTGCACATGACGTTAGGCCTGCCGGTGTAGTGTTATATTGCCTTTGCAAGATGTTGTGTTGTTGTAGAACAATCGCGTTTTGGCTCTAGATCCTGGTACCAAAAATGTTGTAAATGTTTTGTGAACTTATTTCGTTAAGTAATTAAAGTATGGAAGTTGGTTTTTTTATTTATGTTTGTGTGGGTTCGAGTGGTACTAGTCTTGTCCGGGCCAACACAACGCACCAGGCTGCGAGGGTTGCAAAGCCTAAGCAATCTCGGTCGCGGGCGGAATTGCATCTAGGGAGGACCGGTCGAGAAGCTGCAGCTTCTGTCCCTCGGCTGGACCACCCCAGTGCAGTTCCCACAGAAGCGTTCCGTGGCTGTCTGTTGGCCTGCGTGGTCATAGGACGGTTCGGGGGTGTTATAATCAATCTTGCGGTGATAGAAGGCTTTGTCACAACCCTCTCGTCCTTCTCCTTTGTGGTGGCGACAGAAGGCTTCGTCACAACCTTCTCGGATCCCGATTTGGAATCACTTTCAGAGCAGCCTTCATCACGGCTGATGGTTCTTTAGAAGACACTTCATTCTCTTCCCTCGACGAAAAAAGTTCTTCGCCGCTTACAGAAACTGTAGGCGGTTCATCTTCTCGTTTCCTTGACATCGTGCCTTTGCAAGATGTTTTGTTGTTCTCGTTTAAAATAATCGCGTTTTGGCTCTAGGCCTGGTACCAAAAACGTTGTAAATGTTTTGTGAACTTATTTCGTTAAGTAATTAAAGTATGGAAGTTGTTTTATTTATGTTTGTGTGGGTTTGAATGGTACTAGCCTTGTCCGGGCCAACACAACGCACCAGGCCATGAGGGTTGCAAAGCCTAAGCAGTCTCGATCGCGGGCGAAATTGCATCCAGGGAGGACCGGTCGGGAAGCTGCAGCTTCCGTTCCTCGGCTGGACCACCCCGGTGCAGTTCTCATAGAATCTTCCGTGGCTGTCCGTTGGCCTGTGTGGTCATAGGATGGTTCGGGGGCGTTACAATCATGCTTGCAGTTGGTATTCTTCCTTTCGTTTTCATAGGATTTGCGCTGTGCGTGATCCCTGATTCGCCGAGGTGGCTGGTCATGAAAGGCCGAGTGGACAGTGCAAGAGAGGTGCTCATGAAAATGAACGAGCGATATGACAAGGTGGAAGAGCATCTCGCAGAGATACAACTGGCGGCTGCACATACACAAGGCAGCGGCGACGAGGAGAGACCGGTGTGGCGTGAGCTTCTAAGCCCATCTCATGTTGTAAGGAAAAATTTCTGATCGTTGGGTTTGGGATCCAATGTTTCCAGAAGATCACAGGTATCGACGCCACCGTCTACTACAGCCTAGAGATCATGAAAGAAGCAGGGATACATGGGGAGACAAAACTGCTTGCTGCAACTGTGGTTGTTGGGGTCACAAAAACAGTCTTCATACTATTTGCCACCTTCCTGATCGATAGCCTTGGCCAGAAACCACTGCTCTATGTGAGCACTATTGGAATGACTCGGTGTCTCTTTTGTCTAAGCTTCACGCTCACATTCCTCGGCCAAGGAACTCTTGGCATAACCTTGGCGCTTCTGTTTGTTTGTGGGAATGTTACCTTGTTCTCTATAGGGATGGGATCTGTTTGCTGGGTCTTGACTTCCGAGATCTTCCCATTACGGTTAAGAGCCCAGGCCTCTGCGCTTGGGGCGGTTGGGAACAGGGTGTGCAGCGGTTTTGTGGCCATGTCCTTCCTCTCCGTCTCACGTGCCATCACTGTCGGAGGAACCTTCTTTGTCTTCTCCCTGGTGTCTGCGCTCTCGGTTATCTTCGTGTATGTGCTAGTCCCAGAGACAAGTGGGAAGTCGCTGGAGCAGTTAGAGTTGATGTTTCAGCCTCATGGAGGGCTGGAAAGAAAAGATGTTGAGTTGAGCTTGGAGATGCTGAGCGTCTTATGCGCAAGTAACAAGAGTTTTGAATGTTATATATACTTTGGGCGCAGAAATGAACATGTTAAAGTAGAAGAGGCAGAAGAGAAGAGATATTCGTGCTTTAGATCCAAAGAAAGTAAGACAGATCTTCTAAGTGCCTTTGATGATGGTATATAGAGTAATAGAACCATTGCATATTCTAAATGGTTAAGGTTTCAAGATTCGGATTATCAAACAAAGAATGAGACAACATTACAATAACAACACTTTTATCACTTCTACTTCTTTTGCCAACCAATAACACTTACCACTTTTATTGGTGTGAGTGAGACATAGATAAAACGAATTTGTATTGAGTTTATTGAATAAACCAATTTGAGTTTTGTGTCTAAAAGTTTTATTGATGATGTATGAAGACATGAACAATAATAGTATGTAGAATATGCTAGTTTGCTAATTGATAACAAAAAGTTCAAGAATAATTCTTTCAGCAAGCTTCACAAAATATCTATTTCAGAGTGCAACAATAAAAGCTTAAACTCATAATAAAAGCATCAAACGAGATGCTTCATCCATCTTTCTTAACGATGACTAGGTGATACCCCGTGCTACAGCACAAGATGACATATATTGTAATTAATTTATGTATATTTCGAATGAATAAAATATTTTGGTTTATGTATTTTTAAATAGTGTTGAATATTGTATATTTGGTTTACTTACATATTAAATGTTAAAACATATTTAGATAAGTACGTTGTTTAGACATCACTAATACTTTGCACGGTAACAAATATACAATGATTGTTTTGCAGTTTTTAAGCGATAGTGGTGTGCTTATAGGTGTTAAATCTAAATAACAGATTTTAATTTGATTTTAGTTTGGACTATTGCACATATATAACCTACACGTAAATATTTTTGAATGGCAAAGACATCTCGTCCCATCCCGTTTTGTACTGTCCCATCCTGTTTCATCTCGTCCCTATCCGTAAATTTTTTTATGTCCCATAACTGTTCTTTTTTAAATAATTAACTATTAAACAATTTTTATCAACCAAAAATTTTGGGTTAAAACATAACTAAATTTTTACTTTTGTCACATTTTTTGACATATAATTTATTTTAGATATATTGAGTTGATATTAAATATATTTTATATATCCATTAAAATAAATTTGAAATTATTTTTATTAATTTCACATATCTTATATATTAATTAACTTTCTATTATTAAGGCTATAATGAATACTTTACTATTTTAAAATACTTCTTAAAGTAATTTAATTTTTAGTTAAATTGTAATTAGTTTATTGTTTTCAAAATTAAACTGGATTTACTTATATGTTCCTAAACTGTGAGGAAAAATATGCACAAATATTAATTGTAATTTTCGTTTCTTGTTATTCATTTTTTTAAAAATATTTACAAAGAATTAGAAATTTAGATTTGATTTATGATGTATTTAAACATTTTCCTTATTTAATTCTGATATATATGTTTTCCTTAATTAAATATTCTAATCGATTAAGATTTAGGCAAAATTATCTCAAAAGATTGTTTAGATTTGCAGTTACTGAAATCAAAATATATGGTTTAAATTAAAACCACTGAAAAATCAGTGGCCAAGATTTAATTTAATTTTGAGAATCAATGGTTAGTGTTTAATGAGAAAATCGGATCAACTAATCGAGTATTAAATGACCCGCGCAGGATCCGACTTAATTTGAATGGTTAGAAAGTTTTAATTCCATGATATGCTAATGTATTAGTAATTATTGATTACTAACCATTTTATTTAAAAACTACCAAAACAAAGTCAGTCACGGTCCAAAAGTTGGTCCATGAGTACTCCTGCTTTAATAGTATAAATGTATGCTTATGAAGCCATGAAGAATACTAGCATGTAGACTATGCTAGTTTGCTAATTGATAACAAAAAGTTCAAGAATAATTCTTTTGAGCAAAGTTTAACAAAACATCTATTTTAGAGAGCAACAATAAAAGCTTAATCTCATAATAAAAGCATTATGTAGAATATGCTAGTTTGCTAATTGATAACAAAAAGTTCAAGAATAATTCTTTCAGCAAAGCTTAACAAAACATCCATTTCAGAGAGCAACAATCAAAACTTAAACTCATAATAAAAGCATCTAACGAGATGCTTCATCCATCTTTCTTAAGAGTTGATGAAGAAACTCGTCCTTCTCCAAGTGAAAGTTTAATTCCCTATACTGCAAAGCTTTCAACTGCTCCTCATATATCTTCTTATCCTCTGAAGAAAGCCTACTTACACCTTTTTCATCACCAAGTTCATCCATATAAAAACCCACTAAAGCTCCAACAAGAGAAGAAGACTCAACATTCTTTGACTTGCTATTCTTTGACTTCTTCCCATTAGACTTAACATTCTTTGACTTGCCATTTTTCAATTGCATTTGCAAAAGTAACCCACTAACCATAAACCCTTTTCATTTTGCAATTTATTGGGCCCTAATGAGCTGCAATTTTTAAAATGACCCACAACTGAGTTTAGGGATGTTACAAAAAAACATTGTACATAGCTAGTGCATTCTACTTGTTGGTATTTCTCATCTTTAATGTTGTTATATATATGATATTTCATTAGAGTTATTGGAGAATTTTTTTGTAATGTTACTTGTCTTGTTATATTTTGTTTTAAAAATCTTCTTCAATCACTAGTATTATTGTTTAAAATCTCACAAAATTACAAACTGCGTTTTTTTTTGTTTTTTACAAAAATAAAATAAAATAAAATAAAATATCAGTTTCACCAAAAAATCCAAAAACTCACTTTAATATCCTAAAATCCAAAATTTATTATATTCTACATAATCTTCTAGCTTCTAAAATCTATGTTTTAATATACTCCCACTGACAATTAATGTGTGCAATGTAATTGTAAAATTTGACATATAATCTTTTCTAGACTTGGTTATTTTTGCAAATTTTGGAAATGCAATTAATATATATATATATATATATATATATATATATATTTGGTGAAACTCTTCCGAGAATAAACCTAATGAAGTCGTAGTTAGGTCAATTGAAAAAAAAAAAAAAGAAGTTGTAAACGAATCCAAAGACTCTTGTGTCGTGAGAACGACGAAGGAGTATCAAGGGATGTGAAGAGGATTTGAATGTAGTAAAGTTCAATTTATGGAAAAGCTTAGGCATTTGAAGAATAAGTATGAGAACAGTCTTCGTAAATTCAAGATTGGTGATGGTTAGCCCAAATTGAATTGTATGTTATCAACAACATTCTTAAAACTTTGGTCTTCTCATGAGTTTGGGTGCCGCAAAGGAAACGCTACACACACAAGACCAAAGTATACAATAGGAATGTTCATGAAATGATGATAAAATAAACTTAAAATCTTTTTTTTTAACAGCGAATCAATATACTTCGGGAATGTTTATTAGTTGTGTTGTTGTTGTATGAATTATGATATGATGAATTGATGTTAGAAAACGCTTCAAACCAAGTATTCATGTGTTATATCTTTTCTTTTTCTTTTTTGGTACTTTTCATGTGTTCTATTTACTATAATGGATTGATGGTCTTTATTTTTTATTTTTCTAATGGTTAGTGATTGTCGAAGAGTTACAAATTTAATTGAAATAAAATATGTAATAATATCCAACACTTCCATATGTTTTTTTTTGTAAGATTAGCTTAGGTTCTTGATCAGAATCTTATGTTTTGAGAATATCAAGAATTTGTATTTTAATTTATACTTTTGCTTTCCTAAACTATGCTTACAAGACCTACTTGAAAGTGATAAATGGTTGGATCCACGTGGGTCTAGCACTCGAATATTAGCTTGCTTGAAAATCTTTTCATCTTGGTCAAGTCTTTCACTCTCTTCGAGAGTCAGAAAAATGGAGATCCATTTTCCTTGGTCCCGTCCCGTGTTAAGTAGGCATTGGGATACAACTTTAGAATCCTAGATATGTCATGCACATGTAAACAATCACTAAGACAAGAGAAGTTTCTCAAGAAAAAATGAGGAAAAAAAAAAAGTAATCATATTCATATACCATATGCATGTACTTACCATTTTCTTCCCTCAATTGTAAAACTGCGCGACCAATAACAATGCTCTTTCAGCTCAGAGAAATTCTTAACTCTCCAAGAGAATTTGGGATGAGGGAGTTTGTCGTTAAAAGAGATGATTTCCCAATTAGTAGGTGGAGCAACAATGACATCAACACCAAACTCGCGCGCATTGATCTTGAATGACATATCCATTATCAGGGTCTTTGAATATATTAAGCGGAAGCACTTGTGGCAATCCCCACATAGATCTTAAACTATTGAACGGCTTTGATTCTACATCTGTACACATATTTTTAATGATTAGAAATAGAATAAAAGAAGATACATATGTATAGTAAGATAAGAGATATGTATGTACATATATATACATACCATGAATGGTAAAGTACTTGTTTGCTTTTTTGTTAAAGACAAAAACCGAAAATCCGCAAACACCTCACTTTATGGTTTGGAGGACAAGCTAGTGCTATCTAATTTCAATACATTGAAATAAAGTCACTCCCGTTGTCCTTATCGTTCCTTTCGGATACAATATCAGTTTCCTGCGCTTGCGTAAGTTAAGATAATGCATCTTCTTCAAATTTTGAAGAGCATGAAGAAAATATTGTTTTAAGGACACGCACTATTAAGGAGTAATCAAAGGGATATGATTTCATTAGAATCTCCACTTATGTCAACTGTATATTCTCAATAACTATTGTCTAATACCCTAATTCCTCTGTATAATATGTATATATACCATCCCATTGTGAATGAATAAGATCATCTTTCGACATTACATTCATACGCACTATAGTGACTATGCATTGCCATGCATACGTACCAGTCGTAGCCACCAGAGGAGAAGATACGGGATTGATATTTGCCATCAGAGAAAAGATTTGATTTCTCAAGTTGGGAGAAGTTTTGGATCTTCAGTGAATAGGAAGAAGGAGAACGTTCTCTCATGCTCCGGACAGTTGTAGAAGACATTCTTTTACCCAAAAACGACCTTAACTCTATTATAACCTAAACAATAGATCCGAGAGAGGATTTTAAGATAGTCATAGCTAGAGATTAGAAAATTGAAAATTCTATAAATACGTTATATTATTAAAAAAAGATGTCCTGGAAATTGCATTGTATATCTATATTAGGACTAGTGATCCACAACAGGTGAAACCAAAACCTGATGGGAATCGGATTGATATTGTTGGTGGGGATGAGAAATCGGATTTGTTAGGTAGTCTTGTTTATGCTGGGAAGCTTGTGTTGGATAAGAGAAAATCTGCAACTGGGAAAGATGCTACTGAGGTACAACAACCATCTGCCACGGATACCTCTAATAAAAATGCAGTTGATGCAAATCTTACACGCAAGGCCTTGGTTTGGGGTTTTGACATGCTACAGCTTGACGACGTTGTCTCCGTAGGTTTTTCTTTCTCTTGAAATTAATTGGCCTGCAATGAACTAAGTAACTCTGTGTATTGAGTGAACTGAGTCAACAAACTTATCTATGTTTTGTTTAATTTTTTTAGGTGACATACAATGTTGGCCTTAGGCATTTCACTGTGCATGCTTACCCAATTGGAAAAGGTTCTTGTTGTCTTTCTTGCTTCGCGAAACCTAAGAGAAGCCGCAAGGATTTCCGCTTTGTTGCACCTACGGTAGAAGAAGCAGTTCAATGGGTGGCCAGTTTTGGAGATCAACAATGTTTTATCAACTGTTTGTCACATCCTTTAGTCTCAAAGAAACATGCTTCGTCTGACTTATTTTCGGTCCCAATTGATACCCCTCCTGAGTTGGTCTTCAGGTGTAAGAGTGCACCTAAAATGCTTGTCATATTAAACCCTAGGTCAGGGCATGGACGATCTATCAAAGTTTTCCACAATATAGTGGAACCAATTTTCAAGGTACTATTTCCAACATCAACATAACTTTCCACTTTTAGGTACTAATAGAACTTAGGTTTTATATGAAATTGTCTACATATTCTATACTCTGGAGAACATTTCCAATTATCTAACCCCATTTTGCATTTTTCATAAAAATATTATGTTCTTCTTACCTTGGGTGTAATTTTGTAAACTGTCAGCTGGCCGGGATTAAGTTGGAGGTAGTCAAGACAACTAAAGCAGGCCATGCGAGAGAGTTGGCTTCCACTGTCGATATTAACTTGTGCTCAGACGGTTGGTACCACTGCTTCTAATATGCATATTTTTATCTTACGTATTTACTGTTACTTATGAGATCTTAATGATTCTTCTAGGTATAATTTGTGTTGGAGGCGATGGAATCATCAATGAGGTGTGATAGTCAGCCTTCCTAAACTATGCTCACTTTTTTTTTGTCCATTTTCAAATGGCGGTGGCTCAGGGTTTTCCGGTGGTCTCCGTCGGAAGAAAGATGAATAAGTATAGGAGAATGGACTCCGACGCGGATGAATCGCAGACTCATCTTGAAGCAGAGGCAAGAAACAGCAGAACCAGAAAATACGTTATGGCTTGTGCTTTTTTTGCGTCGTTGAACAATGTTCTTCTCGGCTACAGTGAGACTTTTACATATATATATATATATATATATATATATATATATATACAACCAATTCAATTCTTCTTCTTCTTCTTCTTCATCTTCTTCTTCTATACTTTTGTTAAAAGGTGTGTCCTCTGTTTTTGGTATATGTCAGATGTTAGGGTAATGAGTGGTGCGATGTTGTTCATTCAGCAGGATCATAAAATAACGGACGTGCAGATTGAAGTACTCATTGGAAGCCTCAACATCATTTCTCTCTTCGGAAGCTTAGCCGGTGGTAGGACTTCCGACTCCATCGATAGGAAATGGACCATGGCTTTGGTTGCTCTTGTCTTCTAGACCGGTGCTGCAGTGATGGCTGTGACTCCGTCCTTCGAGGTCTTGATAATCGGAAGAACTTTTGTCGGCATTGGGATTGGGCTTGGTGTCATGATCGCGCCTGTCTACATCGCCGAGATATCCCCAACTGTAGCAAGAGGCTTTTTCACGTCGTTCCCTGATATCTTCATAAACTTAGGGATCTTACTTCGCTATGCCTCCAACTACGCCTTCTCGGGCTTTTCTGTGCACATCAGCTGGAGGATCATTGTAGTGACCCGTGCTAAAAGTAAAAATCCAAAGTCAAATTTCATCGGACCAAGGGAGTTGGGAAGACAAAGGAGGCCAAATAAGGAAAGACCGTCCAGACAGAAGAAGAAAGGGCCGAGAAATTGGCGATGGTAACGTACCACGTACTACATACCATGTACAGTACCGCATACCATGGACTGTACCATGTACCGCAAGTTCATCCGTGACCATACCATGATCCAACCGTTGACCGTACACCGTCCGTTGACCCGTATGCCGTACCGTTGACTTTGACGCAGAACTGCAACCTAGAATTTTTGAATGTCCGTGTGGAGCGCGTGAAGGAGGAGATTCATCTCCCCTTGATGGTCCAATGAAATTGCATGCAAGAAAGTGGATACATAATCATTACTTTTCTTAAAAAGTGACCAATGAGATTTCATGCAAAAAGAAGTGAGAGACATAATCATTTTGCCTTCTTAAGAAATGGCCAATGGAGTTTCATGCAAGAAGAAAGGAGAGACAAGGAGAGATTCCTTCCACCAACTCATGCTCGATTTCTCCAAGTGTTCAGCATGCAAGTTTTCTCTCTTGCCATTCACCCACCCAAGGAGAAAGGAGAGAAGGCATTTGTTCCACATGCATTGGCGAGTGCCACCACCCAACTTATCTATATAAAGAAGCCCTCCCTTTCTCATTTTCGCAAAGTAAAGAAGAAATAAGAGGAAAGAGGGAAAGGAGAGAATGGGAGAAAGGAAAGAAAAAAAGAGTGAAGGAAGAGCAAGACAAAAATTCACACTCTCCGCTATAAATAGAGCCCCTTAGGAAGCCGTTTTCGTTTGCCTTCCACCCTTAGAAAAGAGTTAGAGAGAACTTAGAGAGTGAGAAAGAGAGAGAGTTCCGGGAAGAGTTTTTCTGTCCTGCGTGTCCTTAGCTGCGTCCGTCTAGCGTTAGCCAAGGCCGCATTCCGCGTCTATAGCCGTGTGTCGCCGTAGGATCTGTTCGCGTCCAGTCCTTGCTAGTTAGCATTATGATTCCGAGTAGATCCAAGACCAG
Source organism: Camelina sativa (assembly GCF_030686135.1). NCBI lineage: Eukaryota > Viridiplantae > Streptophyta > Magnoliopsida > Brassicales > Brassicaceae > Camelina > Camelina sativa. The sequence goes on along the minus strand of NC_141898.1, from coordinate 27,020,187 downwards.
GTGAGTCTCAAAGCATGTGATATGGTACATGATATGTTGGGTTATTGGGTGTTTTTCCTTAAGTTTTGTGTGATAGACTTATGCGTTTAGGTTTTTTGGGTAGTGTTGAGTTTGATTAGGATTTTTGTGTTAAATCTAGGCATTATTGGGTAGATTCATTTATTTTCTTCTAGATTGAGTTCTAGGAAGTTAAGTCTCGTTTATTGCTTGTTTGCATGTTGGTGTGAGGTTGTGTCTAGCTTTAGTCTCTAGATTTTCTAGATTCTTAGGCTTGCATGTTGCTTGTTTGTTGTTGCATGTTGCTTTGTGTGCATTGCATGTTGTTGTTATTGCATGTAGTTGGTGTACCTTGCATGTTTGCTTGGTTGTGTGTTGAGGTTGTGCAGTAGAAGACTTCTTCAAGGCCGTAATCAGGGTGGATTACAAAGACTCGTAGAGACGGGATGGCAGCTTAGGGCCGAGTATTAAACGATGGTGTAGTCGAGTGCGCCTGAAGAGAGGGACTCGCAGGTGATGTTCTATACTCTCGTGCGTTTGTGGCTGTGAGTATAGGTGTTCACGGGTATGGGGGAAGTGATGAAGTGATGAAGTGATGGAGTGAAGTAGTGAAGGGCCCTTGAAGATGTAAAAGAGTTGTTAGCTTCCGCATGCGTATACTTTGATAGTATACTTTGATAGTATACTTTGTTGCATGACTAACTTGCATATTATTTTGCTTGTTTTTCTTCCATGTAGCTTTCATGTTGCATTTGAGTGTTGCATGTAGTGGTAGCTTGTTTAGCTTGGATGTTGTGTGTTGCTTGCTGGAGTTGGGGTTGGGTTTGGTTTCTTGTTAGGTTCCCGAACTCACTGAGTGATTAGCACTCAAGACTCCATAATTTGTTTTGTAGGTAACCTTAGTGGGGAAAGCCTTAGAGGGGAGCACATTACGTTAGGCCAGACGGTGTAGTGTTATATTGCCTTTGCAAGATGTTTTGTTGTTGTAGTTTAAAATAATCACGTTTTGGCTCTAGGCCTGGTACCAAAAACGTTGTAAATGTTTTGTGAACTTATTTCGTTAAGTAATTAAAGTATGGGAGTTGTTTCATTTTTGTTTATGTGGGTTCGAATGGTACTAGCCTTGTCCGGGCCAACACAATGCACCAGGCCGCGAGGGTTGCAAAGCCTAAGCATTCTCGGTCGCGGGCGAAATTGCATCCATGGAGGACTGGTCGGGAAGCTGCAGCTTCCGTCCCTCGGCTGGACCATCCCAGCGCAGTTCCCACAGTAGTGTCCCATGGCTGTCCGTTGGCCTACGTGGTCATAGGACGGTTCAGGGGCGTTACAACGGTGGTATCAGAGCATGGTTATGATGCTCGCGGAAAACATGTTTTCAAATTTTTTACCCAGTCAAAATGAGTCGCAAAGGTAATTTTAGGAAAGCGGTATTTCCTTGTGCATTCTAGGTAGATGGGATTAGGACTTACTCTTGGATGCTCGTGCAGATGTATGACCGTGGAAGCGAAGATGGATGGTCGTGGGCTGATGAAAGAGCTGATGAAGAGGAGTGGCGAGACTCATCGGAAGGTGAACAATTTGATAATGAAGGAGAATGGCAAGAACCGTTAGAAGGTGATCAATATGATGTCGAGGGAGAATGGCAAGAACCATTGGAGGATGATCAATTTGATGCTGAAGAAGACTGTCAAGAACCGTTAGAGGATGATCCATATGAAGTCGAAGAGGAGTGTAAAGAACCATTGGAGGGTGATCCATATGATATCGAGGGAGAAACAAAATCAAGAGAGACTGACGATCTAACGACAGAGAGGTCGAGTTCCGGAAGAAGTGGGTCGCAAGGATCTTCATCCCGATCTAGATCCCATGAAAGATCAATATACATGATGGAATCATTATTTGGTGTTTTAGATGAAGAGATTGGTTTTATCCGCGATTTAACAATACTGGTCGACAACCATCAAATTTCCATCAAACACCATATGGAGTGCGATCTGCATATCACGAACCATATGAACCAGGGAGGGTGCCTCCAAGACAAATGAATGTCACTGAAGAGCCAAGACAAAGGAGTGTACCAGCGGAGCCAAGACAAAGGAGTGCACCCGAGGAGCCAAGACAACGGAGCGCGCGCGAAGAGCCACGACGTTCAGAGAGTGGAGCAAGAGACCCTATGTTATCTGTGTTCCAAGAGATATTAGCACATATGCGAGAACAATCGTCACGCCCAAGTGCATCAGAGGCCCCGAGCTTCCTGAAGATTGTGAAGATCATGAAAGATTTGGGAACCGATAATTTTAGAGGAGGATCAAACACGTTTGAAGCAGATCAATGGTTGCAAAACCTGGAGAAGAATTTTGACGCAACCCGATGCCAAGAAGACTACAAGAAAGACGTTGCAGTATACTACTTGAAGGATGATGCTAGTGATTGGTGGGCTAGTGTGAAGAGACACTATGGTCAAACAAATCCAACATGGACGGAGTTTCGAAAGGAGTTTAAAGGAAAGTATTTTCCACCGGAGGCTAGAGATAGATTAGAGAATGAGTTCATAAGCTTGGAACAAGGCGAGAAGAGCGTTCGAGAACTTGAATCAATCTTTACTCGACTACGGAAGTACGTGTACCGAGGACGAGAAGATGAAGCAGTTATGGCACGTCACTTTTTACATGCGCTACGACCAGACATCCAGGGTAGGCTCATGTCTGTAACTTACCAACGAGTTGATGAGTTGGCTGAGAGAGCTGTAAACATGGAGGAGAACATAGAAATGGAGAAGGAAGCCATCCGTCAAGACCAAGAGAAGAACAAGGCGAAGATGATGTCAAGTGATGGCAAAAGTCGAAAGAGGAGTCAATTCAACCAAGAAGGGCGTAGTCCAAAGCCAAAGAAAGGAGGAGTTGTGTGTTACTCATGTGGAGAGTCGGGCCATTATTTTCGAGAGTGCTCAAAGGCAGAAAGGAGTTATCGCCCAGTGCCATCTCACATCATATGTTATAATTGTGGCAGGGGTGGCCATTACAAAGCATCATGTCCGATGAACAATGCCATAGTAGCAGTGCCAGAAGCAAGATATCCCCCACTGACCAGTCCCGAAGATGAGCAACCGGTGAAGCGGCAAGTAAGAGAGGATCGCGTGTATCCTTCCCCTTAGGTAGTTAACCCTTAAACCTTCATGACCGTTGGTCGCCGGGAAGGTAAGTGTGGGTGCTAACTCCCTTTTTGTGTGCTTGTGTGTTTGTGTGTTTGTGTGTATGTGGTTTTGTGGTGTGTCGCGTGTCTAGGCTTGTGTAGCATTTAGTGGTGCTAGTCTAGTCTTAGTTGTTGTGTGTAGGAAGCCTTCTAGCTAAGAGTGGTTAGAGAACCCTTAGTGTTAGGCCGTGTAGGGAAACCTTAGTGTTATAGGTTAAACCCTTTCCTAGCCTTATAGTGGAGCTGGTGAGTGTTGAGTTTGGTTGAGCAAGTAGAGTTGGTTGCTGAAAGCAAGTTCGTGATCAAGAGAGTTAGTCGAGTTCGAGCGCACAAGAAGAATAAGAGAAGCAAGTCAAGACGCATTAGAAGGAGGAGCAGAGGAGTTCACTAGAATTCGAGGACGAATTCTAATAAGGGAGGGTGGGGGAGAATGTAATGACCATCACCGCGGAGTAAAATTTAAAATAAAAACCCCTGGCCAAAGGACCTGGAAAGGACATGAAAAGAAGGCGAGGAAGGAAGGTAGAAGATTTGCTGAAGAAGTGTCCGAGAAATTCTGGACGGACCAGGAGATGGCCGAGGTACCATGTACCATGTATCATGTACCATGTACCATGTACCATGTACCACGTACCATGTACCATGTACCATGTACCGTACCATGTACCGTACCACGTACCGCGGATGTAACGCGTACCAAAGAGCCGAGACATACCGCAGAGACGTCTGGGACTTGCCGCAGTTTGGAGACCGTGCCGTGACGAGGAATGTCGACTGCACCACGGTATAGCGTCGCGACCAGACAAGATTCCTTATTTTGACCAATAGGATTTCATGCAAAAAGTGAAGAAACATAATCATTATGTTTTCACAAAATTGACCAATGGGATTGCATGCAAAATCATCATTTCATGGTTGAAACAAGAGTGAGACAACATCATTGTCCACCTTTGGAATTGACCAATGGTCTCTCATGCAAATAAAGGAGGAGGAAGCATCATCATTTCTTCACCTATGAATCGCCCAATGACGAAGCATGCACCAAAAGATTGCGAGACAAGAATATTCCATGGGAGATTTTAAACTTGCTCACCAAGTTTGCGAAAAGGAGAACACTTGCTCGCCATGCATTGGTTGCTCCAGCCGCCCAAACTCACACCTTTCCACTATAAATAGAGACCCCTTAGGAAGCCATTGTCGTTGCCTTCCACCCTTAGAGAAAAAGAGAGAAAGTTAGAGAGTTAGAGAGAGAAGTTAGAGTTAGAAGGTTAGAAAGAGAGTTCTTCCTTAGAAGCTTTTCTCTTCCGCGAGTTGTTAGCCGCGTCCGCATAGGTCGTTAGCCGAGTGCCACCGTAGGAGCTGTTCGCGTCTAGGTCTCACCAGTTAGGACTAGAAGTCTGTTAGAGTCGTTTCTTTCAGCCAAGTCCAGGTGAGTTTCGAAGCATGTAATATGGTACATGATAGGTGGGCTTTTAGTTGAGTTTTGCTTAGGATTTTTGAGTTAAATCTAGGCACCATTGGGTAGATTCATTTCTTTTCTTCTAGATTGAGTTCTAGAAAGTTAAGTCTCGTTTATTGCTTGTTTGCATGTTGGTGTGAGGTTGTGTCTAGCTCTTAGTCTCTAGATTTCATTCTAGTTCTTAAGTTGCTTGTTTGTTGTTGCATGTTGCTTTGTGTGCATTTCATGTAAGTGTTAGTTGTTTGCATGTTTAGCGCTTAGTCTCTAGATATTTCTGTAGTTACTTAGGCTTCCATGTAGTTGTTTGTTGCTTGCATGTAGCTTGTATGCTTTGCAGGTTTTTTTTGGTTGTGTGATGAGGTTGTGCAGGAGAAGACTTCCCCAAGGCCGTAATCTGAGTGGATTACGAAGACTCGGAGAGACGGGATAGCTGCCTAGGGCCGAGTAGTACACGATGGTGTAATCGAGTGCGCCTGAAGAGAGGGACTCGCAGGTGATGTTCTATACTCGCGTGCCTTTGTGGCTGCGAGTATAGGTGTTCACGGGTATGGGGAAAGTGATGAAGTGGTGGAGTGAAGGAATGAAGGGCCCTTGGACTTGAAGATGAAGAAGAGTTGTTAGCTTCCGCATGCGTATACTATGATAGTATACTTGGAGTTTGCTTGACTAACTTGCATATTAGCTTGCTTGTTTTTCTTGTATTTGGCTTGCATGTTGCATTTGACTGCTGCATGTAGTGTAGTTGTTTAGCTTGCATTTTGTGTATTGTTTGCTGGGGTTGGGGTTGAGTTTTGGTTTCTTGTTAGGTTCCCGAACTCACTGAGTGATTAGCACTCAAGACTCCATAATTTGTTTTGCAGGTAACCTTAGTGGGAAAAGCCTTAGAGGGGGAGCGCAGGACGTTAGGCCAGCCGGTGTAGTTTTGTATTGCCTTTGCAAGGTGTTTTGTTGTTGTATTTTAAATAATCGCATTTTGGCTCTAGGCTTGGTACCAAAAACTTATGAATGTTTTGTGAACTTATTTCGTTAAGTAATAAAAGTTTGAAAGTTGTTTAATTTATCTTGGTGTGAGTTCGACTGGTACTAGCCTTATCCGGGCCAAGACAACGCACCAGGCCGCGAGGGTTGCAAAGCCTAAGCAGTCTCGGTCGCGGGCGGAATTGTGCTAAGGAGGACCGGTCGGGAAGTCTGCAGCTTCCATCCCTCGACTGGACCACCCCGGCTCAGTTCCCATAGTAGCGTTCTGTGGCTGTCCGTTGGCCTGCATGGTCATAGGACGGTTCGGGGGCGTTACAGTCATCGCCTAGTGCCATCATATGTTATAATTGTGGCGAGAGTGGCCATTACAAAGCATCATGTCCGATGATCAATGCCATTGTAGAAGTACCAGAAGAAAGATATCCCCCACTGACCAGTCCCGAAGATGAGCCACTTGTGAAGTGGCAAGTTAAAGAGGATCGTGTGTATCCTTCCCCTTAGGTAGTTAACCTGTAAACCTTCAGGATCTTGTGGTCGTCGGGAAGGTAAGTTTGGGTGCTAACTCCCTCTTTGTGTGATTGTGTGTTTGTGTGTTTGCGTGTTTGTTGTCCTGTTGTGTGTTGGTGTGTTTGTGTGTTTGTTGTTGTGGGTCTAGGCTTTTGTAGCATTTAGTGGTGCTAGTCAAGTCCTAGTTGTTGTGTGTAGGGAGCCTTCTAGCTAAGCGTTGTTAGAGAACCCTTAGTGTTAGGCCGTGTAGGGAAACCTTAGTGTACTAGGTTGAACCCTTTTCCTTAGCCAGTTAGAGGAGCCTGTGAGAGTTGATTTTGGTCGAGCAAGTTGGATTGGTGGCTGAAAGGAAGTTCGTGATCAAGAGAGTTAGTCAAGTTCAAGTGCACAAAGGAGAAGAGAAGAAATGAGGCAAGACGCATTAGAAGCAGGAGCAGAGGAGTTCAATGGAATTGGAGAACGAATTCCTATAAGGAGGGGAGAATGTAGTGACCGTGCTAAGAGTAAAAATCCAAAGTCAAAATTCATCGGACCAAGGGAGGTGGGAAGACAAAGGAGGCTGAACAAGGAAAGACCGTCGAGACAGAAGAAGAAAGGGCCGAGAAACTGACGATGGTACCGTACCACGTACCACGTACCATGTACCGTACCACGTACCATGGACGGTACCATGTACCGCAAGTCCATCCGTGACAGTACAATGATCCGATCGTTGACAATACACCGTTCGTTGACCGGACCATTGACCCATACGCCGTACCGTTGACTTCGATGCAGAACCGCGACCTGGAATGTTTGTACATCCATGTGGAGCGCGTGAAGGAGGAGATTCATCTCGTCTTGATTTCCCAATGAAATTGCATGCAAGAAAGTGGAGACATAATTATTACTTTTCTTAAAAAGTGACCAATGAGATTTCATGCAAAAAGAAGTGAGAGACATAATCATTTCCTTCTTAAGAAATGGCCAATGGAGTTTCATACAAGAAGAAAGGAGAGATTCCTTCCACCAACTCATGCTCGATTTCTCCAAGTGTTCAGCATGCAAGTTTTCTCTCTTGCCATTCGCCCACCCAAGGAGAAAGGAGAGAAGGCATTTGTTCCACATGCATTGGCGAGTGCCACCACCCAACTTCTCTTTATAAAGAAGCCCTCCCCTTCTCATTTTCGCAAAGTAAAGAAGAAAGAAGAGAAAAGAGGGAAAGGAGAGAAAGGGAGAAAGGAAAGAAAAAAGAGTGAAGGAAGAGCAAAACCAAAACTCACACTGTCCGCTATAAATAGAGCCCCATAGGAAGCCATTTTCGTTTGCCTTCCACCCTTAGAAAAGAGTTAGAGAGAAGTTAGGGAGTGAGAAAGAGAGAGAGTTCCGGGTAGAGTTTTTCTGTCCTGCGTGTCCTTAGCTGCGTCCGTCTAGCATCAGCCAAGGCCAGATTTTGCATCCGTAGCCGTGTGTCGCCATAGGATCTGTTCGCATCCAGTTCTTGCTAGTTAGCATTAGGATTCCGAGTAGATCCAAGCCCAGGTGAGTCTCGAAGCATGTGATATGGTACATGATAGGTTGGGTTGTTGGGTGTTTTTCCTTAAGTTTTGTGTGATAGACTTAAGTGTTTAGGTTTGTTGGGTAGTGTTGAGTTTGCTTAGGATTTTTGTGTTAAATCTAGGCATTATTGGGTAGATTCGTTTCTTTTCTTCTAGATTGAGTTCTAGGAAGTTAAGTCTCGTTTATTTCTTGTTTGCATGGTTGTGTGAGGTTGTGTCTAGCTTTAGTCTCTAGATTTTCTAGATTCTTAGGCTTGCATGTTGCTTGTTTGTTGTTGCATGTTGCTTTGTGTGCATTGCATGTTGTTGTTATTGCATGTAGTTGGTGTACCTTGCATGTTTGCTTGGTTGTGTGTTGAGGTTGTGCAGTTGAAGACTTCCCCAAGGCCGTAGTCAGGGTGGATTACGAAGACTCAGAGAGACGGGATGGCAGCCTAGGGCCGAGTTTACACGATGGTGTAGTCGAGTGCGCCTGAAGAGAGGGACTCGCAGGTGATGTTCTATACTCGCGTGCCTTTGTGGCTGTGAGTATAGGTGTTCACGGGTATGGGGGAAGTGATGAAGTGATGGAGTGAAGGGCCCTTGAAGATGAAAAAGAGTTGTTAGCTTCCGCATGCGTATACTTTGATAGTATACTTTGTTGGATGACTAACTTGCATATTATTTTGCTTGTTTTTCTTGCATGTAGCTTTCATGTTGCATTTGAGTGTTGCATGTAGTGGTAGCTTGTTTAGCTTGAATGTTGTGTGTTGCTTGCTGGGGTTGGGATTGGGTTTGGTTTCTTGTTAGGTTCCTGAAATCACTGAGTGATTAGCACTCAAGACTCCATAATTTATTTTGCAGGTAACCTTAGTGGGGAAAGCCTTAGAGGGGAGCACAGGACATTAGGCCTGCCGGTAATGTGACTTGTCTTGTAATATTTTGTTTTAAAAATCTTCTACAATCAATAGTATTATTCTTTAAAATCTCACAAAATCACAAACTGCTTTTTTTTAAAATAAAATAAAATATCAGTTTCACCAAAAAAATCCAAAAACTCACTTTAGTCTCCTAAAATCCAAAATTTATTATATTCTACATAATCTTCTAGCTTCTAAAATCTATGTTTCAATTTACTCCCACTGACAGTTAATGTGTGCAATGTAATTGTAAAATTTAACACATAATCTTTTCTAGAGTACTCGGTTATTTTTTGCAAAATTTGGAAATGCAATTAAATATATATATTTGGTGAAACTCTTCCGAGAATAAATCTAATGAATTCGTAGTTAGGTCAATTAAAAAAAAAGAAGAAGTTGTAAACGAATCCAAAGACTCTTGTGTCGTGAGTCAGACGAAGGAGTGTCAAGGGATGTGAAGAGGGTTTGAATGTAGTAAGGTTCAATTTATGGAAAAGCTTAGGGATTTGAAGAATAAGTATGAGAACAATCTTCGTAAATTCAAGAATGGTGATGGTTAGCCCAAATTGAATTGTATGTTATCAACAATATTCTTGAAACTTTGGTCGTCTTCTCATGAGTTTGGGTGCGGCAAAGGAAACACTACACACAGAAGACCAAAGTATACAATAGGAATGTATATGAAATGATGATAAAATAAAGGGAAAATTGGAAATAAATGATCTTTTTCCAAATCTTTGTCCATCTACACTTTATTTTTGTAGGTTTGGTTATATAAGGTTTAATATGCTTTTTACCCAGTTTTACCCTCATTTTTAAAAATAAGATAATAATATAGGAAACCTAAACCTCTAATTGATTGAGAGACTTCAACAACCATCAAAACCCTTTTTTTGTTTCTCCCCTTTCAAACATCGGTGACATCCAACATCAAACATACTTTGCTCTATTTCATAGTCTTCTGAAACCATCACCTTCAACTTTTCAAGAGACGTAGTGGGTTGCAAAGTCAGTAATATCGCACGTTTTTCTTCATCATCAATAAATCTTGCTCGATTTCTCCAAGTGTTCAGCATGCAAGTTTTCTCTCTTGCCATTTGCCCACCCAAGGAGAAAGGAGAGAAGGCAATTTTTCCACATGCATTGGCGAGTGCCACCACCCAACTTCTCTATATAAAGAAGCCCTCTCCTTCTCATTTTCGCAAAGTAAAGAAGAAAGAAGAGAAAAGAGGGAAAGGAGAGAAAGGGAGAAAGGAAAGAAAAAAGAGTGAAGGAAGAGCAAGACCAAAACTCACACTCTCCGCTAAAAATAGAGCCCTTTAGGAAGACGTTTTCGTTTGCCTTCCACGCTTAGAAAAGAGTTAGAGAGAAGTTAAAGAGTGAGAAAGAGAGAGAGTTCCGGGTAGAGTTTTTCTGTCCCGCGCGTCCTTAGCTGCGTCTGTCTAGCGTCAACCAAGGCCGCATTTCGCGTCCGTATCCGTGTGTCGCCGTAGGATCTGTACGCGTCCAGTTCTTGCTAGTTAGCATTAGGATTCCGAGTAGATCCAAGACCAGGTGAGTCTCGAAGCATGTGATATGGTACATGATAGGTTGGGTTGTTAGGTGTTTTTCCTTAAGTTTTGTGTGATAGACTTATGCGTTTAGGTTTGTTGGGTAGTGATGAGTTTGCTAAGGATTTTTGTGTTAAATCTAGGCATTATTGGGTAGATTTGTTTCTTTTCTTCTAGATTGAGTTCTAGGAAGTTAAGTCTCGTTTATTGCTTGTTTGCATGTTGGTGTGATGTTGTGTCTAGCTTTAGTCTCTAGATTTTCTCTAGATTCTTAGGCTTGCATGTTGCTTGTTTGTTGTTGCATGTTGCTTTGTGTGCATTGCATGTTGTTGTTGTTGCATGTAGCTGGTGTACCTTGCATGTTTGCTTGGTGGTGTGTTGAGGTTTTGCAGTAGAAGACTTCCCAAAGGCTGTAATCAGGGTGGATAAGACTCGGAGAGACGGGATGGCAGCCTAGGGCCAAGTATTACACGATGGTGTAGTCGAGTGCGCCTGAAGAGAGGGACTCGCAGGTGATGTTCTATACTCGCGTGCCTTTGTGGCTGTGAGTATAGGTGTTCACGGGTATGGGGGAAGTGATGAAGTGATGAAGTGATGGAGTGAAGGAGTGAAGGGACCTTGAAGATGAAAAAGAGTTGTTAGCTTCCGCATGCGTATACTTTGATAGTATACTTTGTTGCATGACTAACTTGCATATTTTTTTGCTTTTTTTTTCTTGCATGTAGCTTTCATGTTGCATTTGAGTGTTGCATGTAGTGGTAGCTTGTTTAGTTTGCATGTTGTGTGTTGCCTGCTGGGGTTGGGGTTGGGTTTGGTTTCTTGTTAGGTTCCCGAACTCACTGAGTGATTAGCACTCAAGACTCCATAATTTGTTTTGCAGGTAACCTTAGTGGGGAAAGCCTTAGAGGGGAGCACATGACGTTAGGCCTGCCGGTGTAGTGTTATATTGCCTTTGCAAGATGTTGTGTTGTTGTAGAACAATCGCGTTTTGGCTCTAGATCCTGGTACCAAAAATGTTGTAAATGTTTTGTGAACTTATTTCGTTAAGTAATTAAAGTATGGAAGTTGGTTTTTTTATTTATGTTTGTGTGGGTTCGAGTGGTACTAGCCTTGTCCGGGCCAACACAACGCACCAGGCTGCGAGGGTTGCAAAGCCTAAGCAATCTCGGTCGCGGGCGGAATTGCATCTAGGGAGGACCGGTCGAGAAGCTGCAGCTTCTGTCCCTCGGCTGGACCACCCCAGTGCAGTTCCCACAGAAGCGTTCCGTGGCTGTCTGTTGGCCTGCGTGGTCATAGGACGGTTCGGGGGTGTTATAATCAATCTTGCGGTGATAGAAGGCTTTGTCACAACCCTCTCGTCCTTCTCCTTTGTGGTGGCGACAGAAGGCTTCGTCACAACCTTCTCGGATCCCGATTTGGAATCACTTTCAGAGCAGCCTTCATCACGGCTGATGGTTCTTTAGAAGACACTTCATTCTCTTCCCTCGACGAAAAAAGTTCTTCGCCGCTTACAGAAACTGTAGGCGGTTCATCTTCTCGTTTCCTTGACATCGTGCGATAAGTGTTTACACGACTCTCTCTCACTCACAAGTGCCTTTTGAGATTTTGCTTTATGACTTTACAACTTCTTCTTTTTTAATTCAGTTGACCTAACAACATACTTTACTTTATGAAGCCATGAACAATACTAGTATGTAGAATATGCTAGTTTGCTAATTGATAACAAAAAGTTCAAGAATAATTCTTTCAGCAAAGCTTAACAAAATTTCCATTTCAGAGAGCAACAAATAAAGCTTAAACTAATAATAAAATCTTCTAACGAGATGATTCATCCATCTTTCTTAAGAGTTGATGAAGAAACCCGGCCTTCTCCAAGTGAAAGTTAATTTCCTAGACTGCAAAGCTTCGAACTGCTCCTCAAATATCTTCTTATCCTCTGAAAAAAGCCTACATACACCTTTTTCAGCACCAAGTTCATCCATACCAAAACCCACTAAAGCTCCAACAAGAGAAGAAGACTCAACATTCTTTGACTTGCCATTCTTTGACTTCTTCCCAAACAAGCTTAGACAAGTCAAAGGCCTTGTGATAACAAGCTTTGACAAATGTCGGATCATCACCTTGTAAAACAAGCATCTCATCATCTTCAGTCCACAGATGTTGGAAGTATGGTTTCCTCTCCACTGACACGACCTTGACACTCTTTACAGTGATATGATCATGAGACCATCCAAGAAGATCCTTGAGCCTTGTTCAACACGAACACAGTTGAAGATCAATTCTTCCAGCCAAACAACCATTTGGGATACATTCCATTTGCCAAAGGAGGTTAATTTAGTTGTTAACTTGAAGAGTTTGAGGTCCAATTGGTTTAAAAGCTTCCAGAATTATGTATGGCAACCAGGTGTTGTTTCTACTAAGTCCAAGGTAAAGAAATGGTACATCCCATTTTGTTTCTCATCAGCAAAATTGGACCAAGGAGTGAAAGAGAGAGAAGTTAAAGAAATGCACTAAATGGGATTATTCAAGAGCTTATGGCCAACGAGAGCATGGAAAAAAATATTGGGGATAATACCTATCTAGTCCAGCCCACTTTGAGTCTAATACAAGTCCAAGAAAGCCCAAAATAATCACTTTATTTTGTGGTCAAAGAGGGATGACGAAAATGGAGTTTAACTCACCTTGGGAAAGACACCTTGGGAAAGACACCTTGGGAAGAGAGACATGCACCAAGGGTTGAATCTTCATTCAACTTACTATCTTTATTATCTTTTAGTTTCAAGAACAATTAATACTTGGCTTTGTTACCAAGTTTCTTATCCCTATATAAACTCATATAATCTCATTTGAGAATAATCAATCAATTTCCTTTTTATTTTATGAGTTTATCTCTTTGTTCTTTGTCTAGAACATTTCTTTGTTTCTTGGTGTGTAATATCCAAGCAACAACCTCCTCTTGCTGGACTAGTGAGTCATATCTAGCAGCCATTGGAGTTGGGAATATCAGCAGCCTTCCGCAACTGCTGTGTGACCCCTCATTCCATTAAATCTCCCTTGTTGCACCTTGCACCTTGGCGAGTATCTATCTTTTCTAATCCGGCTGAGTGATCCTCGAATTTGGGTGTATCAAGTGGTATCAGAGCCACTCAACCGGTATTTGTCTGTTCATCTTCTCATCTTCCATTTCTAAATACTTCTTCTTCTTTCTATCTCAAATCTGGGCCATCTCTTTACCTAGGCCATTTCTATATTCAAAAAAAAAAAAAAAAAGAGAAAAATAAATCCTTATATTAAAAAAAAAATAATATTTGCATTTGGCTAGGTGGTGGAAGAGAAATCCTGCTGGCTGAGGAGAAATCCAGCCTTGGAGAAATCCTGCTGGCTTAAAACAGATTTCATAAAATTCTCTTGTCTTTCTATCTTCCTTCTTCCTTTGTTGTTTGGGAATTCTATTGGGTTGCTTGGATTTGTTCTCTTAGAACTTAGAGAGAAAGCTCTTGAGTGACCTACCAAAATTGAGAGAAACACTTTTGTGTGTGAGGATTTTTTATCTGCTAAGTTTTGGTGTTAAGTTTTCAGGAAACCATGGAAAGTGATGGAGAAAGAGATCGGCCAAGAAATTATGTTGCTGGGCTATCTAACTTGCAAATGAGGGCATTGAAAGACACTATTACTAACCTTATGATTACAGGTCTAGAAGAACTACACCAGAGGGTCGACGAGATTCAGAATGGCCAACAAACCAATTCTAGAGCCGCAGCCAGGAGAGAACGTTCAAGGAGGACTCACTGGCCCGAGGAGGAAATTGAAGAAGAGGAGTTCCATGAAGAAGATGATTGATCCATCAAACGACTTAGACGAAGTCATAGAAATCGTGATCAAGGTGATGTTAATCCTTTTGGTACAAGAAATGACAATTTAGGTGGTTTAAAGCTTAAAATTCCAACCTTTGAAGGTAAAAACGATCCAGATGCATATCTTGAGTGGGAGAAAAAGATTGAGTCGGTTTTTAGTTGTCAAAACTATTGTGAGATGAAGAAGGTACGATGTGCAGCCACTAGATTTTGTGATTATGCTATTACTTGGTGGGATCAGTTGGTGATAAACAAGAGGAGAAATGGAGAACACCCCATTGAGACTTGGGCAGAATTGAAGTCTATGTTGAGGAAGCGATTTGTTCCGCACCATCACCAACAAGAAAGGATGTCTCGTGTTTCTAAGGAAGAGAAAGCTGTTTTTGTTTCGTTACCATCACCAAAGGAGCATAAGGAGTTGCTAGTTCAGGATAATCTGTTGAAAATAACAAATTCACCGAGTGAGAAAACGGAAGCCGACGAACCAAAGCAAAAAGAGATCAGAAAAGATCATAGTGAGGAACCTGCGAAAGAAGGCATGATCATCAACAACCTTGGTAGTATGGATGATTCACCTAATGCACCAACAAAGAGAGAAAAGTCAACGGTACACTTCTGGTCAAGTAAGACGGAACAAGTTTTGGATCTTGAAGGAAAAAAGAAAGGTCTCAATTGGTGGCAACTTGTCCTCTGGGAAGGTTGTTAAAGGGTGGGGACCAGGGTTCGAGGAACGCATGACGCACCAATAACCTACTGGTGGATTTGGATATCCACAGTGATGGGTTAGGATCGATGCCCTGTAGGGCCAGCTTGGGGTCTGTTGGGCCGGCTAGCGGAGGGCTAGTGGGGTCCACGGACGGTCCGTTGAGGCAGCTAGCGGAGGGCTAGTGGGCTCTGATGCCAAACTGAAACGACCTGACCCGTTTTTTTTTTAAATTAATAAATAATAAATATAAATATAATATAAACTACAACTAGTGGTCCCATACCCACTAGCCACCTATCTACAACCACAATCAACAGCCGAAATAACAATACCAATAAATATCTAATAATAACATAACCAATAATAATCCATAACAACAATCCAATAATCAAACATCAGGAAACATGAAACTGGCAACCTAACAATGATTCTAAAGACCCAACTCTACCAACCTAGCAACGCCAGACAACATATAATCGAGTCCCTAGAACATCCTCCTCTTCATCGCCTTGATTCCACGATCACACTTTGCCTTTACCTGCCCCACAAACACATATTGAGATGCATGAGTATTTGATAAATACTCAGTGAGGTAATCCTCCCATCTACTGGGCTATACACACAAGCAACAATGATTCCAATGTTCCAAACAAACAACAAACAAAACATACAAACCAGGAAAACAAACATCGTCTCGCTGGAAGGGAGGTGTCGACCGACACCAGCCAACTGTCGACCGACACCAGCCAAGTGTCGACCGACACTAGCATTGGTGTCGACCGACACTACCCCACAGTGTCGATCGATGCCGTTCTGCTGGTGTCGATCGACACTACCTCTGCAACTGCATTCCGCACGAAGCCGAGAGTCGAATCCCAAACCTTCACCAAATCGTCCAATACTCAAAACCCAAGCCGAAAACATCCATATGAACCTGTAGCAACCAATCCCAGCAAGAAAAACACACAAAACAACAACAAACAAGCAAGAGCAAGGAAATCAAAGGCTTAGATTAGCCATGGTCATGCACTCACCTCTCTGTAGGAAGATTCTGATCAACAATGAACGAATCCACACTCCCAGAAAGCTTCCCACATGTTCCTAGCCTTGAATCCTCACTCTCACAGCAAGATCTCACCCACAAAGCCTTAAAATCTCACAAAACTCACCAAAAACTCAAGAACCAACTTTTCTCTTCTTTTTCCGCTTTGATTCAGCGGCGAGACAACAATAAAACACGACCTAGGTCGTTTTTCTCACTTAATAGTCCGGTTCTGTGGTTTTCCTAAACCAAACCATCCAAAAAAGCCAATTGAATCCATCTGGTCGAACCAGAAATTACTGGTGTCGATCGACACCCACCCCCAAAACAAAGAGATTGGCTCGTGGGTGTTACAATTCTCTCCCACCAATATAGATTCGTCCTCGAATCTCAACCAACCATCAGTCAAGGACTCCCGTGCCACCGTCTCCACGACCCGCACTCCTCCGACCGATCTATGAAAGGTCACCTCTAGGCGATAGACCCACGCTCTAAGCATTATTTGCTCTCGACTTTTGGACTTTCCTTTACTCATAGGCCTAAACCTTGAGTTTTTATTGGCTCCTCATGAGACCTAAGTCTGCATGCCATAATGTTGGCTCCTCATCGGGCCAAAGCCCGCATGCCATAATATATAAGGGAAAATCCAATACTCATCTCTCGGGTTGCCACCCTACAGCGCGCCCCCGGATCGTCATCCGAAGTTGATATACCAACCATATCCCCTAGCCACAAAGTCTCAGAATATGGCAGTACTAGGAGAACCTAAGTCCCCCAAGAGTCGCGAGCAAACAATTCTAAACACGTCTTAGTCCTATCCCTATCCAGGTTTCCTTCCCGTGGCTCGTGTAAAATATCTCAATGTCCTACAAACCACATATCCCCTCACTGGGATACCTCATGACCACACATTGATCATCTCACTGCCGCAAGGGCCGCCACAAAGGCCAAACAAATGTCCCAAACAGGACCGCCACCAAGGCGAAACAAATGTTCTAAACAGGATCGTCACAAAGACCAAACAAATGTCCTAAACAGGACCGTCACAAAGACCAAACAAATGTCCTAAACAGGACCGTCACAAGGACCACACCAATGTCCTAAAAAGGACCGTCACAAAGACCAATTGTCCCGAAGGACCGCCTAAACAGGCACTCTGCCTAAACAGCCCGCCACAAAGGCCACACATCTGGCTAAACAGCCTGCCACAAAGGCCACACATCTGGCTAAATAGCCTGCCACAAAGGCCACACATCTGGCTAAACAGCCCGCCACAAAGGCCACACATCTGGCTAAACAGCCCGCCACAAAGGCCACACAATGTCTCAAAAGACTGCCACTAAGGCCACACAATGACTAAAAAGTCCGCTACTAAGACCAAACAAGCCCCTCCACGGCTTCCTCCACTAAAATGGACAAAATTTTAACTCACATAAAACTTTCCACTTTTTCCCACTTTCCACTTTTGGAAAATTCTAATTCAGGAAACTTTCCTCCAAAAACCCCCGCCTCACGGAAACTTTTTACCCCTAGCACCACCTCATCTTGTTACTTAGTCGCACAACCAACCACCCCAAGCGACCAAGGAAACAAGAGAGATGGGATGAAATACTCCATTCCCGCTCCAGCCACGGATTACAGATGGGACCAGGCCAGACAAGCTTAAGTCGCGGCTTGCTTCTCATACCACTTCTTAAACCTTGCCTTCATCCTCGCCTCAGCTCCCAAGTCTGCTCCTCAACACCATCACAGTTCCAAAGGACTCTCATCAAAGGAATCTTCTTCTTCCGAAGTTCCTTGATCCTCCTCTCCAGAACCCTCACTAGTCTCGCCTCCAAAGTCATGTTAGGCTGAAGATCCTCAGGAATCTTAGCTAACAACTGATCATCCTCACGGAGACACTTCCTCAACATAGAAACATGGAAAACCTTATGGAATGCACACATAACCTCAAGTAACTCCAGTCTATAAGCCACTGGTCCGTCACGCTCAATCACTTTGAAAGGACCCATATACCTTGGACTCAACTTAGTCTCAGTCAATGACCTGTTCGGACCCCGCAACATGGCCATCTTGAGGTACACTCGGTCTTCTACCTGAAACTCAAGATCTCTCCTCCTCCTATCCGCATAACTCCTCTGCCGATCCTGAGCCTCCTTCATGTTCAGCTTGAGAACCCGAATCTTCTCTGAGGTCTCCCGAACAAAATCTGCCCCGTAAATGCTCCTCTCCCCCACCTGAGTCCAGCATAACGGTGTACGACACGACCTCCCATACAAAGCCTCATAAGGAGCCATCTTAATACTTGCCTGATAACTGTTGTTGTAAGTAAACTCTACCAAGCTCAAGTGATCTGCCCAATGGCCTCCCCACTCCAACACACACATCCTCAGCAAATCCTCTAGCGTCTGGATCATCCTCTCCGACTGTCCATCTGTCTGGGGATGATAAGCTGTACTCATATGCACCTTAGTGCCCATCTATGCCTGAAACGCTCTCCAGAACACCGAAGTGAACTTAGAATCCCTATCAGACACAATGCTCGCTGGCACCCCATGTAACCTGACTATCTCCTTCACATACTTCTTAGCCAAGACCGCTGCTCCATCAGTCTTCTTAATGGCCAGAAAATGTGCCGACTTAGTCAACCGATCCACAATGACCCAAATAGCATCAAACGTCCTGGACACTGGAAAACCTACCACTAAGTCCATAATAATCATATCCCACTTCCACTCCGGAATGGGAAGACTCTTCAGTAACCCTCCTGGAACCTGATGCTCAGCCTTCACTAGCTGGCACACATCGCACCTCGCGACCCAACTAGCTACACCCTTCTTCATCCCGACCCAATGATAGTATCTCTTGAGATCACGGTACATCTTAGTCGCTCCTGGATGAATAGAAAACTTGCTCCCATGAGCCTCTCTCAGGATCTCCTGCCTCAACTGCACACAAATCCGACCGTGCACCAAGATAGTACCATTATCTGAGTCCTGATACTCTGAATCAACATCCTTTGAGGCATTCACCAGCCCAAATCCCCCTCCTGAGCCAACCGCACTTTGCTCAGAAGATCTGCTCTATCAACCGCCTCCAAACCCAATAGTTCCTGAGATACAGCACACAAACTCAACGCACCGATCTCTCCTACCAGAGACTCCATCTCCTGCTCCTGAGCTGAAGCTACCCTCTTCCGACTCAGAGCATCTGCAACCTAGTTAGCCTTACCAGGGTGGGGTCGTTTTTTACCAAACTGGAACGACCCAACCCGTTTTTTTTAATTAATAAATAATAAATATAATATAAACTACAACTAGTGGTCCCATACCCACTAGCCAACTATCCACAACCACAATCAACAGCGGAAATAACAATACCAATAAATATCCAATAATATATTAACCAATAATAATCCATAACAACAATCCAATAATCAAACATCAAGAAACATGAAACCGACAACCTAACCATGTTTCTAAAGACCCAACTCTAGCAACCTAGCAACGCCAGACAACATATAACCGAGTCCCTAGAACATCATCCTCTTCATTGCCTTGATTCCACGATCACACTTTGCCTTTACTTGCACCACAAAAACATATTGAGATGCATGAGTATTTGATAAACACTCAATGAGGCAATCCTCCCATCTACTGGGCTATACACACAAGCAACAGTGATACCAATGTTCCAAACAATCAACAAACAAGACATACAAACCAGGAAATCAAACATCGTGTCGCTGGAAGGGAGGTGTCGACCGACACCAGCCAAGTGTCGACCGACGTTGGCCTTGGTGTCGACCGACACTACCCCATAGTGTCGATCGATGCCTAATTTGCTGGTGTCGACCGACACCAAGTGGTGTCGATCGACACTACTTCTGCAACTGCGATCCACACAAAGCGGAGAGTCGAATCTCGCTCCCAAACCTCCACCAAATCGTCCAATACTAAAAACCCAAGCCGAAAACATTCATAGGAACCTGTAGCAACCAATCCCAGCAAGAAAAACACACAAAACAACAACAAACAAGCAAGAACAAGGAAATCAAAGGCTTAGATTAGCCATGGTCATGCACTCACATCTCTGCAGGAAGATTCTGATCAACAATGAACGAATCCACACTCCTAGAAAGCTTCCCACACGTTCCTAGCCTTGAATCCTCACTCCCACAGCAAGATCTCACCCACAAAGCCTTGAAATCTCACAAAACTCACCAAAAACTCAAGAACAAACTTTTCTCTTCTTTTTCCTCTTTGATTCATCGGCGAGACAACAATAAAACACGACCTAGGTTGTTTTTCTCACTTAATAGTCCGGTTATGTGGTTTCCTTAAACCAAACCGTCCAAAATTGCCAATTGAATCCATCTGGTCGAACCAGAAAACAATGGTGTCGACCGACACCCACTTGGTGTCGATCGACACCCTTCCCCAAAACGCACAGTTTTGGTTCACGGGTGTTACAATTTTCCCCCACCAACATAGATTCGTTCTCGAATCTCATCCAAACATCAGTCAAGGACTCCCGTGCCACCGTCTCCACGGCCCGCACTCCTCCGACCGATCTACGAAAGGTCACCTCTAGGCGATAGACTCACACTCTAGGCATTATTTGCTCTCGACTTTTGGACTTTCCTTTACTCATAGGCCTAAACCTTGAATTTTTATTGGCACCTCATCAGAGCTAAGTCTACATGCCATAATGTTGGCTCCTCATCGGACCAAAGCTCGCATGTCATAATATATAACGATAAATCCAATACTCGTCTCTCGGGTTGCCACCCTACAACGCCCCCTCGGATCGTCATCCGAAGTCGATATACCAACCATACTCCCAAGCCACAAAGTCTCTGAATATGGCAGTACTAGGAGAACCTAAGTCCCCCAAGAGTCGCGAGCAAACAATTCTGAACACGTCTGAGTCCTATCCCTATCCAGGTTTCCTTCCCGTGGTCGCATAAGACAACACAATGTCCTACCAACCACATATCCCCTCACTGGAATACCTCATGACCACACATGGATCATCTCACTGCCACAAGGGCCGCCACAAAGGCCATACAAATGTCCTAAACAAGACCGCCACCAAAGCCAAACAAATGTCCTAAACAGGACCGCCGCCAAGGCCAAACAAATGTCCTAAACAGGACCGTCACAAAGACCAAATAAATGTCCTAAATAGGAACGTCACAAAGACCATTTGTCCCGAAGGACCGTCACAAAGACCATCTGTCCAGAAGGACCGCCTAAACAGGCACCCTGGCTAAACAGCCCGCCACAAAGGCCACACATCTTACTAAACAGCCCGCCACAAAGGCCACATATCTGGCTAAACAGCCCGTCACAAAGGCCACACAATGTCACAAAAAACCACCACTAAGGCCACACAATGACTAAAAAGTCCGCCACTAAGGCCACACAAGCCCTTCCAAGGCTCTCTCCATTAAAATGGACAAATTTGAACTCACATAAAACTTTCAACTTTTACCACTTTCCACTTTTGGAAACTTCTATTTCAGGAAACTTTTCTCCAAAAACCCCCGCCTCACGGAAACTTTGTACCCCGAGCACCACCTCATCTTGTTACTTAGTCGCACAACCAACAACCCCAAGTGACCAAGTAAACAAGAGAGATGGGCTGGAATATTCCATTCCCGCTCCTGCCACGGATTATAGATGGGACCAGGCTAGACAAGCTCAAGTCGCGGCTTGCTTCTCATACCACTTCTTAAACCTTGCCTTCATCCTCGCCTCAAGCTCCCAAGTCTGCTCCTCAACACCATCACAGTTCCAAAGGACTGTCATCAAAGGAATCTTCTTCTTCTGAAGTTTCTTAATCCTCCTCTCGAGAACCCTCACTAGTCTCGCCTCCAAAGTCATGTTAGGCTGAAGATCCTCAGGAATCTTAGCTAACAACTGATCATCCCCACGGAGACACTTCCTCCACATAGAAACATGGAAAACCTTATGGAATGCACGCATAACCTCAGGTAACTCCAGTCTATAAGCCACTGGTCCAACACGCTCAATCACTCTGACCGGACCCATATACCTCGGACTCAACTAAGTCTCGGTCAATGACCTGTTTGGACCTCGCAACATGGCCATCTTGAGGTACACTCTGTCTCCTACCTGAAACTCAAGATCTCTCCTCCTCCTGTCGACATAACTCCTCTGCCGATCCTGAGTCTCCTTCATGTTCAGCTTGAGAACCCGAAACTTCTCTAAGGTCTCCTGAACAAAATCTTCCCCGTATATGCTCCTCTCCCCCACCTGATTCTAGCATAACGGTGTACGACATGGCCTCCCATACAAAGCCTCATAAGGAGCCATCTTAATACTCGCCTGATAACTGTTGTTGTAAGCAAACTCTACCAAGCTCAAGTGATCTGCCCAATGGCCACCCCAATCCAACACACACATCCTCAGCAAATCCTCCAACATCTGGATCGTCCTCTCTGACTGTCCATCTGTCTGGGGATGATAAGCTGTACTCATATGCACCTCAGTGCCCATCTCTGCCTGAAACGCTCTCCAGAACACCGAAGTGAACTTAGAATCCCTATCAGACACAATGCTCGTTGGCACCCCATGCAACCTGACTATCTCCTTCACATACTTCTTAGCCAAGACCGCTGCTCCATCAGTCTTCTTAATGGCCAGAAATTGTGCCGACTTAGTCAACCGGTCCACAATGACCCAAATAGCATCAAACATCCTGGACACTGGCAAACCTACCAGGAAGTCCATAGTAATCATATCCCACTTCCACTCTGGAATGGGAAGACTCTTTAGTAACCCTCCTGGAACCTGATGCTCAGCCTTCACTAGTTGGCACACATCGCACCTTGCAACCCAACTAGCTACATCCTTCTTCATCCCGACCTAATGATAGTACCTCTTGAGATCACGGTACATCTTAGTCGCTCCTGGATGAATAGAAAACTTGCTCCCATGAGCCTCTCTCAGGATCTTCTGCCTCAACTCCTCATCCCTGGGCACACAAATCCGACCGTGCACCAAGATAGTACCAATATCTGAGACCTGATACTCTAAATCAACATCCTTTGAGGCATTCACCAGCTCCAAATCCTCCTCTTGAGCCAACCGCACCTTGCTCAGAAGATCAGCTCTATCAGCCGCCTCCAAACCCAACGGCTCCTGAGACACCACACACAAACTCAACGCACTGATCTCTCCTACCAGAGAATCCATGTCTTGCTCCTGAGCCAAAGCTGCCCTCTTCTGACTCAGAGCATTTGCAACCAAGTTAGCCTTACCAGGGTGATAGGCTTTCTTCAAATCATAATCCGCCACAGCTCCATCCACCGCGTCTGCCTCAAGTTCAGCTCGGGCTGAGTGAATATATACTTCAGGCTCTTATGATTTGTAAACACCTGCACTGTTGCACCATAAAGATAAGATCTCCAAATCTTTAGGGAAAAAACTACAGCACCCATCTCCAAATCATGAGTAGGATAGTTGCCTTCATGCTTCCGCAACTGCTGTGAAGCGTAGGCAATCACCTTCTCATGCTGCATCAGAACACACCCCAAACCAACTCTAGATGCATCTGTATAATCCACATAGGGTTCTCCCTGCTCAGGCAAAGCCAACACTGGCGCAGTAGTCAACATCTCCTTCAGGCTTGCAAAGCCTTCCTCACACTCCTGTGACCAAACAAAAGGAACATCCTTCCCTATTAACTTAGTCATAGGACATGCTCTGCTCACAAACCCCTGCACAAATCTCCTGTAGTAACCTGCCAATCCAAGAAAACTCCTGATCTCTGTGGCATTCTGCGGTCTAGGCCAATCCCTGATAGCCTGAATCTTCTCTGGATCTACAGAAACCCCGTCTGCAGACACAATATGACCTAGAAAGCCCATCTCACGCTGTCAAAAACTGCACTTGCTCAACTTAGCAAACAACTTCTGCTCCCGCAGCTTCTCCATAACCGCCCTCAAATGCACTGCATGCTCCTCAGGACTCTTAGAATAAACCAGGATATCGTCGATGAAAATTATGACAGATACATCCAGAAACTCTTGAAACAGACTGTTCATCAATCTCATAAACGCTGCTGGTGCGTTAATAAACCCGAAAAGCATCACCACAAACTCATAATGCCCATACCTCGTCCTGAATGCAGTCTTCCTCACATCTGTCTCATCTATCAGTATCTGATGATAACCCAATGCCAGATCTACCTTGGAGAACCAAGTAGCACCCCTCAACTGATCCAACAACTTATCAATCTTGGGAAGAGTGTACTTGTTCTTCACAGTGATCCGGTTTAAACCCCTATAATCAATACACAACCGGAAACTCTCATCCTTCTTCTTGACAAACAACACCGGTGCTCCCCACAGTGATACACTAAGACGGATGAATCCCTTACTCAACAAATCCTCTAGCTGCTTCTTCAGCTCTGCCATCTCTGCTGGAGCCATTCTGTAAGGAGCCTTGGATAACGGCATTGTCCCTGGTTCCAGTTCAATCGTAAAAGGATCAGACCGAGATGGTGGTAACCCCTGCAAAGACTGGAACACATCCTCAAACTCCTCTACAACCGGAATACCGCTAACCGTAGACTTCCCCACTGACTCTGGCATAGATATGGTAACCAAATAAGCCTCACGGCCCTTCTCGATCATCTTCCCAGCCTGAATGACCAAGATCACGAGACTCCCCGAAGTCGATCTAATACCTTGAAAAACCAACTTCCCTCCTGGACGCTCAAACTCCACTCTACCCCGGTAGCAATCAAATACACCTAGTGTCGATGCAACCAATCCATCTCGAGAATCACATCATACAACTCCACTGGACTGATAAGCAAATCCGCTGGCCGCAACTCCCTTGCGATTTGAATATCAATTCCTCTAACTCGTCCAATAACCCTCAGGAACTTGCCTCCCGCAACTCTGACAACTCCTGTACGCTCCCCGGGATCCCCTCTGATTCTCGCGCTCTATGCACACTCCGGAGTAATGAAGCTATGAGAAGCTCCAGAATCAAACATAACATGGGACTTAAACCTGCCCACCAACAAGGTCCCTACACAAACCTCATGTGTTGAGAACCTAACACTTTATTACAGAATAACATAAAATCTGAACTTACTAAGAATTCACAAAGTTAAAGTACCAGAAATTATACCTGTGATCGCCCCGACACTGGTTTCTCCAGTCTCTGCAGTCGTGTAACCCCATGGCGCCTGCTCAATCCGTGCCACCTACTGACGCCCAGGCTACACCTGCTGCAATGCTGCCACAGCTGCCGACTGCAACTTGGGACACAAGGGCCTGATGTGCCCTGGCTCCCTGCAATGATAGCATACACGAACCCCTGCCGTCGGAGCACTCCTGTTGGGACAGCTAGCAAACTTGTGATCCTTGCTCCCACACTTGAAGCATCCTGCGCCACTCTGCGTCTGCATAGCCTCCCACCTTCTCTTGGTTCCCTGCACAGGGTTACCGCCCCTGCTAGAACCACCCTACTGCTGAGCCCTACTAGGCTGAACTGCTGGACTAACCGCCACTGACTATGCCTGGATATCCTCCTCAATCCCTGTTGCAGTCTCAACTAGCTTTGCACGCGTAGCATAACTCCGCCCTCCACAGTGAACCCTCAAATCATCACGTAGGGCCCTCAAAAACCTCTTGATCTGAGCCTCGTCAGACTCCATAGCCCGACCCCCATAACATAGAAGTCAACTAAACTCCAAGTCCAGCTCCCGCACTAACCGCGTCCCCTAAGACAACGGAAGGAACTGCATCTCCAACTGAAACGACCAGACACGTTTTTTTTTTAATTAATAAATAATAAATATAAATATAATATAAATTACAACTAGTGGTCCCATACCCACTAGCCACCGATCTACAACCACAATCAAAGCAGAAATAGCAATACCAATAAATATCTAATAATAAAATAATCAATAATAATCCATAACAACAATCCAATAATCAACCATCAGGAAACATGAAACCGGCAACCTAACAATGTTCCTAAAAACCCAACTCTAGCAACCTAGCAATGCCAGACAACATACAATCGAGTCCCTAGAACATCCTCCTCTTCATCGCCTTGATTCCACGATCACACTTTGCCTTTACGTACACCACAAACACATATTGGGATGCATGAGTATTTGATAAACACTCAGTGAGGCAATCCTCCCATCTACTGGGATATACACACAAGCAACAATGATTCCAATGTTCCAAACAAACAACAAACAATCATACAAACCAGCAAAACAAACATCATCTCGCTGGAAGGGAGGTGTCGACCGACACTGGCCTTGGTGTCGACCGACACTACCCCACAGTGTCGATCGATGCCTAATTTGCTGGTGTCGACCGACACCAAGTGGTGTCGATCGACACTACCTCTGCAACTGCGATCCGCACGAAGCCGAGAGTCAAATCTCACTTCCAAACCTCCACCAAATCGTCCAATACTCAAAACCCAAGCCGAAAACATCCATAAGAACCTGTAGCAACCAATCCCAGCAAGAAAAACACACCAAAAACAACCAACAAGCAAGAACAAGGAAATCAAAGGCTTAGATTAGCCATGGTCATGCACTCACCTCTCGGTAGGAAGATTCTGATCAACAATGAACGAATCCACACTCCCAGAAAGCTTCTCACACGTTCCTAGCCTTGAATCCTCACTCCCACAACAAGATCTCACCCACAAAGCCTTGAAATCTCACAAAACTCACCAAAAACTCAAGAACAAACTTTTCTCTTCTTTTCCTCTTTGATTCAGCGGCGAGACAACCATAAAACATAACCTAGGTCGTTTTTCTCACTTAATAGTCCGGTTCTGTGGTTTCCCTAAACCAAACCGTCCAAAATCGCCAATTGAATCCATCTGGTCGAACCAGAAATTAATGGTGTCGACCGACACCACCCTTGGTGTCGATCGATAACCACCTCCAAAACGCAGAGTCTGGTCCGCAGGTCAATTGGTGACAGTTTGTCTTGTGGGAAGGTTGTTAAAGGGTGGGGACCAGGGTTCGAGGAACGCCTGGCGCACCAATAACCTATTGGTGGATTTGAATATCTACAGTGATGGGTTAGGATCGATGCCCTGCAGGGCCAACTTGGGGTCTGTTGGGCCGGCTAGCGGGGGATAGTGGGGTCCATGGACGGTCCGTTGGGGCAGCTAGCGGGGGGGAGGGGTCTAAGTGGGGTCCGCGGGATGGGTTTTCATATAAAAATTGATTTTTATATAACAACCCGTCCCATGGACCCCACTAGCCCCCCGCTAGCTTTCCCCTATAGACCCAAAGCTGGCCCTACAAGGCATCGATCCTAACCCCTCACCATGGCAAATGGAACTATTCATCCAAATCCACAGTAGGTTATTGGTGCGCCAGGCGTTCCTCGAACCCTAGTCCCCACCCTTTAACAACCTTCCCACAGGACAAGCTGTCACCAATTGAGCTGTCAATTGGTGGCAACCTTTCCTGTGGGAAGGTTGTTAAAGGGTGGGGACCAGGGTTCGAGGAACGCCTGGAGCACCAATAACCTACTAGTGGATTTGGATATCCACAGTGATGGGTTAGGATCGATGCCATGCATGGCCAGCTTGGAGTCCGTTGGGACAGCTAGCGGGGGGCTAGCAGGGTCCACAGACTGTCCGTTAGGACAGCTAGCGGGGGCTAGTAGGGTCCGCAGGACGGGTTGTCACAATGGTATGCAATATGGACTCATATATTCTCTCGAAGAGAAGCCACTATAAGCACTTCAACACTCTCCAATCCATGGTCGTACAGTTTCGAGGACGAAACTTTTTCAAGAGGAGGGGTATGATATGATGATGAGACCATCCAAGAAGATCCTTGAGCCTTGTTCAACACGAACAAAGTTGAAGATCAATTCTTCCAGCCAAACAACCATTTGGGGTACATTCCATTTGCCAAAGGAGGTTAATTTAGTTGTTCACTTGAAGAGTTTTAGGTCCAATTGGTTTAAGAGCTTCCAGAATTATGTATGGCAACCAGGTGTTGTTTCTACTAAGTCCAAGGTAAAGAAATGGTACATCCCGTTTTGTTTTCATCAGCAAAATTGGACCAAGGAGTGAAAGAGAGAGAAGTTAAAGAAATGCACTAAATGGGATTATTCAAGAGCTTATGGCCAACAAGAGAATGGGAAAAACTATTGGGGATAATACCTATCTATTCCAGCCCACTTTGAGTCTAATTCAAGTCCAAGAATGCCCAAAATAATCACTTTATTTTGTGGACAAAGAGGGATGACGAAATTGGAGTTTAACTCACCTTGGGAAAGACACCTTGGGAAGAGAAACATGCACCAAGGGTTGAATCTTCATTCAACTTACTATCTTTATTATCTTTTAGTTTCAAGAACAATTAATATTTGGTTTTGTTACCAAGTTTCGTATCCCTATATAAACTCATATAATCTCATTTCAGAATAATCAATCAATTTCCTTTTCATTTTATGAGTTATCTCTTTGTTCTTTGTCTAGAACATTTCTTTGTTTCTTGGTGTGTAATATCCAAGCAACAACCTCCTCTTGCTGGACTAGTGAGTCATATCTAGTAGCCATTGGAGTTGGGAATATCAGCAGCCTTCCGCAACTGTTGTGCGACCCCTCATTCCATTAAATCTCCCTTGTTGCACCTTGCACCTTGGCGAGTTTCTATCTTTTCTAATCCGGCTGAGTGATCCTCGAATTTGGGCGTATCAGGTGGTATCAGAGCCACTCAACCGGTATTTGTCTGTTCATCTTCTCATCTTCCATTTCTAAATACTTCTTATTCTTTCTATCTCAAATATGGGCCATCTCCTTACCTAGGCCATTTCTATTTTCAAAAAAAAAAAAAAAAAAAAATCCTTACATTAAAATAAAAATAATAATATTTGTATTTGGCTAGGTGGTGGAAGAGAAATCCTGCTGGCTCAGGAGAAATCCAGACTTAGAGTGGTTAAAACAGATTTCATAAAATTCTCTTGTCTTTCTATCTTCCTTCTTCCCTTGTTGTTTGGGAATTCCGTTGGGTTGCTTGGATTTGTTCTCTTAGAACTTAGAGAGAAAGCTCTTGAGTGACCTACCAAAATTGAAAGAAACACTTTTGTGTGTGAGGAATTTTAATCTGCTAAGTTTTGGTGTTAAGTTTTCAGGAAACCATGGAAAGTGATGGAGAAAGAGATCGGCCAGGAAATTCTGTCGCCGGGCTATCTAACTTGCAAATGAGGGCATTGAAAGACACTATTACTAACCTTATGAATACAGGTCTAGAAAAACTACACCAGAGGCTCGACGAGATTCAGAATAGCCAACAAACTCGTTCTAGAGCCGCAACCAAGAGAGAACGTTCAAGGAGGACTCACCAGCCCGAGGAGGAAATTGAAGAAGAGGAGTTCCATGAAATCCATCAACCGACCTAGACGAAGTCATAGAAACCGTGATCAAGGTGATGTTAATCCTTTTGGTACAAGAAATGACAATTTAGGTGGTTTAAAGCTTAAAATTCCAACTTTTGAAGGTAAAAACGATCCAGATGCATATCTTGAGTGGGAGAAAAAGATTGAGTCGGTTTTTAGTTGTCAAAACTATTGCGAGATGAAGAAGGTACGATTTGCAGCCACTAGATTTTGTGATTATGCTATTACTTGGTGGGATCAGTTGGTGATAAACAGGAGGAGAAATGGAGAACACCCCATTGAGACTTGGCCAAAATTGAAGTCTATGTTGAGGAAGCGATTTGTTCCCCACCATCACCATCATGGTTCAAATCATATTATAAGGAGAACTTCTAGACCAAATGATGGAACGTCTACTGTCACACCAAGTTACCAACAAGAAAGGATGTTTCTTGTTTCTAAGGAAGAGAAAGCTGTTTTTGTTTCGTTACCATCACCAAAGGAGCATAAGGAGTTGCTAGTTCAGGATAATCTGTTGAAAATAACAAATTCACTGAGTGAGAAAACGGAAGCCGACGAACCAAAGCAATAAGAGATCATAAAAGATCATAGTGAGGAAGCTGTGAAGGAAGGCATAATCATCAACAACCTTGGCAGTATGGATGATTCACCTAATGCACCAACAAAGAGAGAAAAGTCAACGGTACACTTCTGGTCAAGTAAGACGGAACAAGTTTTGGATCTTGAAGGAAAAAAGAAAGGTCTCACGGAAAGGGGTGCATTTCTGCTTCATTGTATGCAATATGGACTTATATATTCTCTCAAAGAGAAGCCACTAGAATCATATCAACACTCTCCAATCCATGACCGTACAGTTTCGAGGACGAACCTTTTTCAAGAGGAGGGGTATGATATGATCATGAGACCATCCAAGAAGATCCTTGAGCCTTGTTCAACACGAACAAAGTTGAAGATCATTTCTTCCAGCCAAACAACCATTTGGGATACATTCCATTTGCCAAAGGAGGTTAATTTAGTTGTTCACTTGAAGAGTTTGAGGTCCAATTGGTTTAAGAGCTTCCAGAATTATGTATGGCAACCAGGTGTTGTTTCTACTAAGTCCAAGGTAAAGAAATGGTACATCCCATTTTGTTTCTCATCAGCAAAATTGGACCAAGGTGTGAAAGAGAGAGAAGTTAAAGAAATGCACTAAATGGGATTATTCAAGAGCTTATGGCCAACGAGAGCATGGGAAAACTATTGGGGATAATACATATCTATTCCAGCCCACTTTGAGTCTAATTCAAGTCCAAGAAAGCCCAAAATAATCACTTTATTTTGTGGTCAAAGAGGGATGACGAAAATGGAGTTCAACTCACCTTGGGAAAGACACCTTGGGAAGAGAAACATGCACCAAGGGTTGAATCTTCATTCAACTTACTATCTTTATTATCTTTTCGTTTCAAGAACAATTAATACTTGGCTTTGTTACCAAGTTTCTTATCCATATATAAACTCATATAATCTCATTTGAGAATAATCAATCCATTTCCTTTTCATTTTATGAGTTTATCTCTTTGTTCTTTGTCTAGAACATTTCTTTGTTTCTTGGTGTGTAATATCCAAGCAACAACCTCCTCTTGCTAAACTAGTGAGTCCTATCTAGCAGCCATTAGAATTGGGAATATCAGCAGCCTTCCGTAACTGCTGTGCGACCCCTCATTCCATTAAAATATCTCTTGTTGCACCTTGCACCTTGGCGAGTTTCTATCTTTTCTAATCCGGCTGAGTGATCCTCGAATTTGGGCGAATCACACAGACACTCCTCCTTTGTCTGACTCACAGGAGCGTGAGCGCTTTTTCACAGAGGATTCATTTATAGGGCGCTTGGTTGTCACAAGCTCAACGGATTCATACTCGGAAGCACCTTCTTCGGATCCATATTGAGAGCCAGATTCAGAATCCTTCTCCGTTGTGGCAGCGAGAGTCACAACCTTCTCGAGTTCAGATTCAGAATCACATTTGGAATCCTTCTCCGTTGCGGCGGCGACAGAAAGCTTCGTCAATACCCTCTAGGGTTCAGATTTGGAATCACTTTCAGAATCCTTCTCTGTTGTGGTGGCGAGAGAAGGATTCGTCACAATCTTCTCAGGTTCAGATTAAGAATTACTTTCTGAATCCTCCTCCATTGCGGCGGCAAGAGCAGGCTTTGTCACAACCTTCTCGGGCTCAAATTCAGAATCACTTTCAGAATCCTTCTCCGTTGTGGCGGCGACAAAAGGCTTCGTCTCAACCCTCTCGTCCTTCTCCTTTGTGGCGGCAACAAAAGTCTTCGTCACAACCTTCTTGGATCCCGATTCAGAATCACTTTTGGAATCTGATCCTGATTCAGAATCACTTTTGGAATCTGATCCTGATTCGGAATCCGATCCCGATTCGGAATTGGAAAATTGCTTCTCCGTTGCAGCGGCCAGAACATGCTTCATCACGGTTGATGGTTCTTTAGAAGACACTTCATTCTCTTGCTCCGGTTACAGAAACCGTCAGCGGTTCATCTTCTCGTTTCTTTGACATCGTGCGATTAAGTGTTTACGCGACTCTCTCTCACTCACAAGTGCCTTTTGAGATTTTGCTTTACGGCTTTACAACTTCTTCTTTTTTTAATTTAGTTGATCTAACGACATTATTTGCTTTATGAAGCCATAAACAATACTAGTATGTAGAATATGCTAGTTTGCTAATTGATAACAAAAAAGTTCAAGTATGATTCTTTCAGCAAAGCTTAACAAGACATTCATTTCTGAGAGCAACAAAAAAAGCATAAACTCATACTAAAAGCATCTAACGAGATATCCATCTTTCTTAAAATTTGATGAAGAAACCCGGCCTTCTCCAAGTGAAAGTTTAATTCCCTAGACTGCAAATCTTTAAACTGCTCCTCAAATATCTTCTTATCCTCTGAAGAAAGCCTACTTACACCTTTTTCAGCACCAAGTTCATCCATACGAAAACCCGCTAAAGCTTCAACAAGAGAAGAAGACTCAACATCCGTTGACTTGCCATTCTTGGATTTCTTCCCATTGGACTTAACAGCTGATTCAGGAGCTCCTTAAACAAGCTTAGACAAGTCAAAGGCCTTGTGATCACGAGCTTTGACATATGTCGGATCATCACCTTGTTAAACAAGCATCTCATTATCTTCACTCCATAAACGTTGGAAGTATGGTTTCCTCTCCACTGACACGACCTTGACCCTCTTCATAGACAATCCTCCTTTGTCTGAATCTTGGGAGCAGGAACGCTTTCTCACGGAGGATCCGTTTACAGGGCGTTTGATTGTCACAAGCTCCACGGATTCATACACGGAAGCACCTTCTTCGGATCCAGATTAAGAGCCAGATTTAGCGAGAGTCACAACCTTCTCAGGTTCAGATTCAGAATCACTTTCGAAATCCTACTCTGTTGTGGTAGCGACAGAAGTCTTCGTCACAACCTTCTCGGGTTCAGATTTAGAATCACATTCAGAATACTTCTCTGTTGTGGCGGCGAGAGAAGGCTACGTCACAACCTTCTCGGGTTCAGATTCGGAATCACTTTTCGAATTCTTCTCTGTTGCGGCGGCAACAGCAGGCTTTGTCACAACCTTCTTGTGTTCAGATTCGGAATCACTTTTTGAATCCTTCTCCGTTGTGGCGGCGATAGAAGGGTACGTCACAACCCTCTCTCCTTCTCCTTTGTGGCGGTGACAGAAGGCTTCGTCACAACCTTCTCAGGTTTAGATTAGGAATCACATTCGGAATCCTTCTCCTTTGTGGCGACGAGAGAAGGCTTCGTCACAACCTTCTCGGGTTCAGATTCAGAATCACTTTCGGAATCCTTCTCTGTTGCGGCTGCAAGAGCAAACTTTCTCACAACCTTCTCGGGTTCAGATTCGGAATCACTTTCGGAATTCTTCTCTGTTGTAGCACCGACAGAAGACTTCGTCACAACCCTCTCATCCTTCTCCTTTGTGGCGGTGATAGAAGGCTTCGTCACAACCATCTCGGATCCCAATTCGGAATCAATTTCAGAATCCGATCCCGATTTGGAATCGGAAATTTGCTTCTCTGTTGCGGTGACCAGAGCAGGCTTCATCACGGCTGATGGTTCTTTAGAAAACACTTCATTCTCTTCCTCCAACGAAGAAACTTCTTCGCCGTGTTCAAAAACCTTCGGCGGTTTATCTTCTCGTTTCCTTGACATCGTGCGATTAAGTGTTTACGCGACTATCTCTCTCTCACAAGTGCTTTTAGAGATTTTGCTTTACGGCTTTACAACTTCTTCTTTTTTAATTCAACTGACCTAACGTCATTGTTTTCTTTATGAAGCCATGAGCAATACTAGTATGTAGAATATGCTAGTTTGCTAATTGATAACAAAAAGTTCAAGAATAATTCATTCAGCAAACCAAGTTCATCCATACCAAAACCCACTAAGGCTTCAACAAGAGAAGAAGACTCAACATCCGTTGACTTTCCATTCTTGGATTTCTTCCCATTGGACTTAACAGCTGATTCAGGAGCTCCCCAAACAAGCTTAGACAAGTCAAAGGTCTTGTGATCACGAGCTTTGACAAATGTCGATCATCACCTTGTAAAACAAGCATCTCATCATCTTCCGTCCATAGACGTTGGAAGTATGGTTTCCTCTCCACTGACACGACCTTGACCCTCTTAGAAGACACTCCTCCTTCGTCTGACTCACTGGAGCGGGAGCGCTTTCTTACAAAAGATTCGTTTACAGGGCGCTTGGTTCTCGCAAGCTTCACGAATTCATACTCGGAAGCACCTTCTTCGGATCCAGATTGAGAGCCAGAATCAGAATCCTTTTCCGTTGTGGCAGCGAGAGTCACAACCTTCTCGGATTCAGATTCGGAATCACTTTTGGAATCCTTCTCCGTTGTGGCAGCGACAGTAGGCTTCGTCACAACTTCTCGGGTTCAGATTCGGAATCACTTTCGGAATCCTTCTCCGTTGTGACAGTGTTAGAAGGCTTCGTCTCAAACCTCTCGTCCTTCGCCTTTGTGGCGGCGACAGAAGGCTTCGTCACAACCTTCTTGGATCCTGATTTGGAATTACTTTCCAAATCCGATCCCGATTCAGAAACGAAAACTTGCTTCTCCGTTGCGGCGGCCAGAGCAGGCTTCATCACTGCTGATGGTTCTTTAGAAGACACTTCATTCTCTTCCTTTGATGAAGAAACTTTTTCGCAGCTTATAGAAACGATCGACGGTTCATCTTCTCGTTTTCTTGACATCGTGCAATTAAGTGTTTACGCGACTCTCTCTCACTCACAAGTGCCTTTTGAGATTTTGCATTACGGCTTTACAACTTCTTCATTTTTAATTCGGTTGACCTAACAACATTCTTTGCTTAATGAAGCCATGCACAATACTAGTATGTAGAATATGCTAGTTTGCTAATTGATAACAAAAAGTTCAAGAATAATTCTTTCAGCAAAGCTTAACAAAACATCCATTTTAGAGAGCAACAATAAAAGCTTACACTCATAATAAAAGCATCTAACGAGATGCTTCATCCATCTTTCTTAAGAGTTGATGAAGAAACCCAGCCTTCTCCAAGTGAAAGTTTAATTCCCTAGACTGCAAAGCTTTCAACTACCCTCAAATATCTTCTTATCCTCTCAAGAAAGCCTACTTACACCTCTTTCAGCACCAAGTTCATCCATATCAAAACCCACTAAAGCTCCAACAAGAGAACAAGACTTGCCATTCTTTTACTTCTTCCCATTAGATTTAACAGCTGATTAAGGAGCTCCCCAAACAAGCTTAGACAAGTCAAAGGCCTTTTGATCACGAGCTTTGACAAATGTCGGATCATCACCTTGTAAAACAAGCATCTCATCATCTTTAGTCCATAACCGTGGAAGTATAGTTTCCTCTCCACTAACACGACCTTGACCCTTTTCATAAACACTCCTCCTTCGTTTGACTCACGGGAGCGGGAGCGCTTTCTCACAGAGGATTCCTTTCCAGGGTGCTTGGTTGTCAGAAGCTACATGGATTCATACTCGGAAGCCACTTCTTCGGATCCAGATTGAGAGCCAGATTTGGAATCCTTCTCCGTTGTGGCAGCGAGAGTCACAACCTTCTCGGGTTCAGATTTGGAATCACTTTCGGAATCCTTTTCTGTTGTGGCGGCGACAGAAGGCTTTGTCACAAACTTCTTGGGTTCAGATTCGGAGGCACTTTCGGAATCCTTCTCTGTTGTGGCGTTGAGAGAAGGCTTTGTTACAACCTTCTCGGGTTCAGATTCAGAATCACTTTCGAAATCCTTCTCCGTTGCGGTGGCAAGAGCAGGCTTTGTCACAACCTTGTCGGGTTCAAATTCAGAATCACATTCAGAATCCATCTCCGTTGTGGCAGCGACAGAAGGCTTCGTCTCAACCCTCTTGTCCTTCCCCTTTGTGGCGGCGACAGAAGGCTTCGTCACAACCTTCTCAGATCCCAATTCCGAATCACTTTCGGAATCTGATCCCATTTCGGAATCGGAAACTTGCTTCTCCGTTGCGGTGGCCAGAGCAGGCTTCATTACGGTTTATGTTTCTTTAGAAGACACTTCATTCTCTTACTCCGACGAAGAAACTTCTTCGCTGTTTACAGAAACCGTCAACGGTTCATCTTCTAGTTTCCTAGACATCGGGCGATTAAGTGTTTACGCGACTCTCTCTCACTCACAAGTGCATTTTGAGATTTAGCATTACGACTTTACAGCTTCTTCTTTTTTAATTCAGTTGACCTAATGACATTCTTTGCTTGAGGAAGCCATGAACAATACTAGTATGTAAAATATGCTTGTTTGCTAATTGATAACAAAAATTTAAGAATAATTCTTTCAGCAAAGCTTAATAAAACATCTATTTCATAGAGCAACAATAAAAGCTTAAATTCATAATAAAAGCATCTTGTTATCTTTCTTAAGAGTTGATGAAGAAACCTGGCCTTCTCCAAATGAAAGTTTAATTCCCTAGCCTGCAAAGCTTTCAACTGCTCCTCAAATAACTTATCCTCTGAAGAAAGCCTACTTACAACTTTTTCAGCACCAAGTTCATTCATACCAAAACCCACTAAAGCTCCAACAAGAGAAGAAGACTCAACATTCTTTGACTTGCCATTCTTGGACTTCTTCCCATTGAACTTAACAGCTGATTCAGGAGCTCCTTAAACAAACTTAGACAAGTCAAAGGCCTTGTGATCACGAGCTTTGACATATGTCGGATCATCACCTTGTAAAAAAAGCATTTCATCATCTTCAGTCCATAGACATTGGAAGTATGGTTTCCTCTCCACTGACACAATCTTGACCCTCTTCATAGACACTCCTCCTTTGTCTTAATCTTGGGAGCGGGAGCGCTTTCTCACAGAGGATCCGTTTACAGGGCACTTGGTTGTCACAAGCTTCTCGAATTCATACTCGGAAGCACCTTCTTCGGATCCAGATTGAGAGCCAGATTCAGAATCCTTCTCCGTTGTGGAAGCGAGAGTCACAACCTTCTCGAGTTCAGATTCAGAATCACATTTGGAATCCTTCTCCGTTGTGGCGTCGACAGAAAGCTTCGTCACAACCCTCTCGGGTTCAGATTTGGAATCACTTTCGGAATCCTTCTCTGTTGTGGTGGCGAGAGAAGGCTTCGTCACAACCTTCTCGGGTTCAGATTCAGAATCACTTTTGGAATTCTTCTCCGTTGCAGCGGCAACAGTAGGCTTTGTCACAACCTTCTTGGGTTCAGATTCAGAATCACTTTCTGAATCCTTCTCCGTTGTGGCGGCGACAGAAGATTTCGTCACAACCCTCACGTCCTTCTCCTTTGTGGCGGCGACAAAAGGCTTCGTCACATTCTTCTCGGATCCCAATTCGGGATCATTTTCAGAATCGGATCTCAATTCGGAATCACTTTCAGAATCTGATCCCGATTCGGAATTGGAAACTTGCTTCTCCGTTACGGCGGCCAGAACAGGCTTCATCACGGCTGATGGTTCTTTAGAAGACACTTCATTCTCTTCCTCCAAGGAATAAACTTCTTCGCCGCTTACAGAAATCGTCCGCGTTTCATCTTCTCGTTTTCTTAACATCGTGTGATTAAGTGTTTACGCGACTCTCTCTCACTCACAAGTGCCTTTTGAGATTTTGCTTTACGGCTTTACAACTTCTTATTTTCTAATTCAGTTGACCTAACGACATTTTTTGCTTTATGAAGCCATGAACAATACTAGTATGTAGAATATGCTAGTTTGCTAATTGATAACAAAAAGTTTAAGAATAATTCTTTCAGCAAAGCTTAACGAAACATCCATTTCAGAGAGCAACAATAAAAGCTTAAACTCATAATAAAAGCATCTAACGAGATGCTTCATCCATCTGTCTTAAGAGTTGCTGAAGAAACCTGGTCTTCTCCAAGTGAAAGTTTAATTCCCTAGTGATGAGACCATGGACAGCTCAACCAAACCACACGTACCTGAGGAGCAGCTTGAACCTGAGGAAGCATCAGAGGAGCAGCTTGTACCAGAGGAAGCATCGGAGGAAGCATCAGAGGAGCAGCTTGTACCAGCGGAAGCATCGGAGGAAGCATTGATCGTTCCGGCGGATCCTCTAACAAGGTCAAATTCCAGGAGGTTCAACCAAGCCATCAATGGTCTACTTAGAGAGCTGGACGAGAAGCAAGAAGACATGGCTCAAGCCATCCTAACAATGATCACAGCTCAGGGTGTTCGATGAAGGGTTAAGTGTTGCTTATGCACTCTTTTTCCCTTGTCAAGTTTTGTCCCATTAGGTTTTCTTGACAAGGTTTTTAATAAGGCTTAAGTGACACTTTCAAGACCCCTTTGTCACCCTATTTCGTGGTCCAAAGCCCTTCTCTTTGCCTTGGTCCATTTTCTATTTCTCTCTTGTTCAAACTTTGCATTTATTGTTTTTGTATAGGCATTGTGCATGAGCTTGACCTTGTTAATGCTCTTGCATGATTTCCTAGACATTTCTTTCTCCCTTCTCTCCTCTTCTCCTTCGTCCCCCCTTCTCCTATAAAAAAAAAATGTAGTTCTCATTTGTTTCCCATCAAACAATTTAATCAAAAACTTCTTTTCTACTTATTTGATCTGAGGAGTGTGTAATATCTTCTCAACTTGTTTACTTCTTAGTGTCTAATATATAAGTTGTAATCAAGTCTGTAGTCTAAGAGATCTCCATCTCTCTTAGAAGTACACTTTGTTCTCCCCTTCAATCCGCTGCAAATCCACCTCTTCACCTTATCCGCCGTTCATCTCTCCATTCCGCTGCATCTTCAACCCATTCATCTTCATCATTTCGTTCATCCCTCTTCAAGACCTTGCAAAGTGTGTCCTTGGGCATAGATCCTCATCTAGGAGTCTATCAAATGATATCAGAGCCACTTTGCTACCAGGTTTTGAAATTTTAATCGTCACTTTGTGTTTTTTCCAGATTTTTTGATCATCTTGCAAGAATTTTATAAAATGTTTTACTCGTTCAAAAATTACGAAATAATTTGAATTTGGAACCTCTTTGAGTCTATTATTTTTAAAACATTGATTTTGGAATTTTTGGATTCGTTTTCATATTTTTCCAGATCTGTTTTTAGTTACGTGTTTTTGGAACTATTTACTTGTTGGATTTTTGTGCTTTGTTTTTCAGGTACCATGGTGACATCCAAAGAGGAAGATTCATCCACTTCTAGCCTGGAAAGGAGAATTACGAAATCAATCACAATCGCAATGGCAACAATGCTCGACGAAAAGCTTGGTGCTCTACGTCAAAGGCAACACCAAGATCTTAAACCCTAGCCACCAGACGACACATCTAGATCAACCTGGAGCAGCCCACATAAAACCTCTTACACTCCCAAATCTAAATCTGTGATTCATTCTAAAATCTCTCTGGTTCATAAACTCTATAAATTGTCAGGAAAAGGAGACTACCTTGAGTGGGAGAAAAACATGGACGACTGGTTCTACTACAAAGACATCCCAAAAAATGAGAGATTAGCATTTGCACTTACCCAACTCACAGGAGACACTTACAAATGGTGCTTGCAAGAAGTTGATGACCGTTGGTATTACAAGGAGCCAAATATCACATTGTGGAGAGATCTTAAGAAACTCTTAAGGAATAAGTATGCTTCACAAGCGCTACACCATGCTCCTCAAGCTAATTCCACCATCCAACCAGTTCCTGAAAAGAAAACCCCAAAATCTGTGGAGGCTAAGGCGCAATCAGATCTTTTTGAGGCATTAACCGAGTACATTAAAATTGAGAAGATGAAGGCTAAGTCAACATCTCAACCAAAAAAGGTCCCTGAACAGATTGTCGTTCATGAGAAAAGTCTAAAATCATCGCTTGACTCAAGTGGAGAACCAAAGCAATGTAAGTCTTCTACACTTTCAAAATCCAAGGAAGTAACTGTTCAAGGTTTAGAAAATTCCAATTCTTGTATGATGCACTTGTCTTTTCCTAAAAGTGTTGAGATATGTACAGATTCTAATGGAGGACAATGGAAGCAAGCAGAACAAGAAAAGGAGAATAAGGAGTTTGAAAGAAAGGATCAGTCCGGACCCAAGGAGGAACAGCTCAGAGATGGACCCAAGGAGAAACAGCTTGGAGAAGAAGCCAAGGAGAGACAGTTCATTGCTGAGGATGATGTTGTTATACCAATTGGACCTATGAATCCATCTCAAGCTAAGTGTGATATTTCTTCTAACCAATCCGATTTTGTGCTTGAAAAACTTACCCATTTGGAACCGGAGCAACCGAGTAGAATTAATTCCTTTTTACAGGTTCAGGAAGAAGAACCACTAGAAACAAAACAAATGAGTTTGCCATTGATTAGTGATTTGGAGCAGATCAACATTGTGTCAAACCCAGTCCCTATACCATATCTTTGTGACTACCCAAGAAAGCACTGTAAGGATATTGATTTGGTTAGGACAGGCCCTAATTATTTTGTAACGATTTCTGCTCAAGATGAAAAACGTTTTGGTTTAGAGAATGTGAAAGAATTTTGTGTTTCAAAATCTGTTTTTGACAAAATGATTCCAATTGTTGAAACTTTCGCTTTTAAAAAGTTCTTTAACCCAAAAGGTTTGTTGTTTGAAAAGTTTCTTGAGTTTAACTCTTCTTTGAGAGTTTCTTTGAGTAGCATTGTGATGGAATAGTTTAATGTTAGAATTAGCGGAAGAGATTTAGTGTTTAGTGAGATTTAGAAGATGAACATATAGAATATCGAATAGAATAGACTCTCACAATAGAATTGTCTCGTTGACATGGTGGCTACACCCTTAAGTAGGTAGGCAAACTAGGGCTCGCTATTACAAATAAGGAAATAAAAGATAGAGACATAAAGAGAGAGACACATATGCAATCTTTCCTTCTTTGCACTTCCAACGGTTATATTAGAAGCTTCTAGATCGGTTTAGTCTTCTCCCTTCTCCTCATGTCGTGATAAGCCTTAACTAATACTCCCCCTCAAGCTTAGCCGAACGGAGTGGCTAAGCTTGGAACCCGTGAAGCATCACCTCATTAAAAACCTTAATATAGAAACCTCATGGGACAAAACTATGTTAAGGGAAAAAGAATGTGATGTCCGCGAATTAGGAAAGTGGGTCAAGGATGTGTGAGGTCCACAAGTCCAAGTTTGCTATGAATATATTCACAAACCTTAGGACATGCAGCCTTGGTGAAAATGTCTGCTAGTTGATCTTCACTCCAAGTGTAACACGGTAAGACCACCCCTTCTTCTATCTTTTCACGAACTTTGTGGCAGTCTACTTCAATGTGTTAAGTCCTCTCGTGAAAGACAGAATTGATAGCTATATGGATCGCGGCTTGGTTGTCACAGTGCATGATTATTGGTTGTTTTGACTCGATGCCCAAATCCTTGAGTAGTACCTTCAACCATGTCAGTTCATTTGTAAGCTTCCTCAATTCTCGATATTCGGCCTCAGCACTAGAGCTTGAGACCACTTTCTGCTTCTTTGATTTCCATGTTACTAAGTTGCCTCCAATGAAAGTGCAGTACCCGGTTGTAGATCGTCGATCAATGGTGTTCCCGCCATAATCCGCGTCACAGTAGCCCACTATCTCTGTGTTATTATTCTTGCCCATCCAGATGCCTTGTCCCAGTGTCCCTTTTAGATAGCTGAGAATTCTTTCTACCATGCTCCACTGGTACTTGGTTGGAGCCTTCATATGTTGACTCACCTGATTCACAGCATAGCATATATCAGTATATCAGGTCGTGTAATTGTTAAATAAATCAACTTACCTACAAGTCTTCTATATCGGGTGACATCTTCATATGGTTCATCCATCGGGTCTCACGGCTTTCCTTCCTTTTTCCGGATGCTCTCCCCCTTTCGCTGGAGCTGGTAGTCTTCATCAAGAGGGGTGAGAACTGATTTAACACCAAGCTTTCCTGATTCACTCAACAAATCAAGAGTCTACTTCCGTTGGTAAAGAAATAAGCCCTACGGAGAGCGACAAATTTCAATAGCTAGAAAGTATTTTAGCTCAAAAAGATCCTTGATATCAAAAATAGATATAAGGAATTGTTTGGTTTCAGAAATACCGTCCTTGTTGTCGTCGGTGACAATAATGTCGTCCACATAGATGAGTACCACAATTAATCCAAGATCAGTTTGAAGAGTAAACAGCGTATGGTCAACTTCTGATCGTCGGAAACCACGATCCTTGAGGGTTGAGCTAAGCTTATGGTACCAAGCACATGGGGATTGTTTTAGACCGTAGATAGCTTTGCGTAGTCGAAGAACTTTTCCTGGTGGTGGTGTCATATAGACTTCATCATCGAGTTCTCCTTGAAGAAAAGCATTTTTGACATCCATTTACCATAAGTCCCATGAAAGGTTAACCGCCAAGGAGAGTACCACTCGAACTGTGTGTAACTTAGCCACAAGAGCAAAGGTTTCCGTGTAGTCAGCACCATAGGTTTGAGTAAAACCACGAGCCACCAAGCGAGCTTTGTAGCGCTCAATATCACCATTACTACGATATTTGATAGTGAAGACCAATTTGGAGTTGACCGCCTTCTTGCCTTTGGGGAGATCAGCTTCATCCAAAGTATGATTACGAATCATCGCTCCAGTTTCATCTTTGACAGCACCTACCCATTCGTCATGTGCCTGGGCCTCCTCATATGTTTGGGGAATCCAATGATCTTCAATCTTGCCGAAGAAAGTTTGATGATCAGAAGATAACAGCCCAAGTGAACAAACCGCCTGAATAGGATGAGCCACAGCTTGAGTGTTATAGTACACCCTTTTGTCCTTCCAAGTAGAGGGATGAGACCGAATGCGAGTGCTTCTTCGTAGGGTTTGGTGTGTATGGCCTTGTTCTTCTTGTGATTCAACTTG
Source organism: Camelina sativa (assembly GCF_030686135.1). Classification (NCBI taxonomy): domain Eukaryota; kingdom Viridiplantae; phylum Streptophyta; class Magnoliopsida; order Brassicales; family Brassicaceae; genus Camelina; species Camelina sativa. The sequence continues at coordinate 26,977,610 of NC_141898.1, read as the reverse complement.
GTCTTCATTAGCAGCTGCTTCATCAAGATGCGAGGAGCTTTGTTCAGTTTCACCGTGATCACTGTCCATGGGTTCACTTGTGTCTACTTGCGGCTCATCAAGGACTAGAGGAACATCAGGTGGGTTGGCAATGTCTGGTTCCGGTTCAGCCTGTTGTGGTTCAGTTTGAGCGTTTCTTGGTTTGGATGGAGGATTGCCTAGATGATCAAGAAGAAACCCTAAGCTGGAGGTTTGGTCATTTGACGAATGTGATAGGTCCTTGAGACTGTTCCAATCCTGCTTGTCGAAATAACCCACATTTTCGATGAACTTCACATCTTTAGAGACGAACAGGCGACTTGTGGTTGGATCATAGCATTTATAGCCTTTTTGTGTAGTTGAGTAACCAATGAACATGCACTTGTTGCTCTTAGCGTCAAGTTTACTCCGCTGTTCTCCGGGTACTAAAACAAAATAGACACAACCAAACACACGTAATTGTTCTAAGGATGGTTTAAGTTTATTGAGTACCTTAAATGGAGACAAGTCGTTGAGAACTTTTGTCGGTGTTCTATTGATAAGATAACATGCTGTCATTACATCATCGCCCTAAAACCTCTTAGTGACGTTTGTGTGGAACATCATCGATCTTGCAACCTCCATAAGGTGTCGATTCTTCCTTTCTGTCACTCCATTCTGTTGAGGAGTGTATGGGCAGCTGGTTTGATGTAAAATGCCATGTTGAGTAAGGTGTGTTTTGAAATTGTGGCTTATGTATTCACCTCCATTGTCCGACCTAAATACCTTTATCTTAGCATTGAAATGGTTAGTAACATAATTTTGAAAATTAACAAAGGCATCAAACACTCTATCTTTAGATGGTAACAATGTAACCCATGTATATTTCGATTTTTCATCAATGAATGTGACAAAGTACTTGTTATTATCTCTAGATAGGCATGGTGAAGTCCATACATCGGAATGCACTAAGTCAAAACAATGCTCATAAATGGTATTAGATTTAGGAAAGATATACTTGAAATGTTTTCCCAGAATACAAGACTCACAGCTTGAGTTATCAAAAGAAACATTAGGCAACATTATTTCAAGAGCACGAGAATGAGGATGGCCTAGCCTAGCATGCCATATATTATTCAAAATAGCAATAAAACAAGACTTCAAAGACGTAGACAAATTTGATGAGGAATTCTCTAGGACATAGAGATCTCCTCTAGCATTTCCTTCTCCAAGAACCTTTCCCATCTTAATATCCTGAAAGTGAACACTATTAGAACCAAATATGGTTTAGCAATTCAAATCATTAGTGGTTTTCTTAACCGATAACAAATTTGATGTAAAAGTAGGCATAAAGAAAGCTTTTGAGTATTTGTCAAATAACTTCAAGTCCCCTATTCTTTTTACTGGTATTTGATCTCCATTTGCAATAATAACATTACCTAAGGCAGGTTTTATGTTGTCTAAAAGACTAGGGTTACTTATCATATGGTGAGAAGCACCCGAGTCAACAACAAGAGAACTACTCGGTTTAGAGGCAAAGAAAGTGATACCAGAATCCTTAAGTGAAGCAATGGATCGAATGAGTGCCTCTAGGTCGGATTTCCTCACCACCTCACCATAGGATGCTGTCATCGCTGCTTTGTCACCTTGCCTAGACGAGCCCGTCCCTTTCTTGCTTGTCGCCTCCTTGGAGAGGTTGGCTTTGAACTTTGCCGGCTTGAGATGGGGGTGAAGGATCCAGAACTTATCCTTCATATGGCCCTTCTTCTTGCAGTGATCGCATATCCACACCCTCCTATCTTCTTGTTTATACACTCCTTTGTTAGCAGTGACAAGCTCTCCCTTCCCACTAAAGAGATCTAGAGATCCCAACTCCTTTTGAATTTGAGAACATATTTCTTCAAAGTTGGGAAGTTTGTCGGCTCTTAGGATCTACTTCAAGAGGTCGTTGAAGGCCGGATTCAAGGTGAGAAGAAGACCAAAGACTTTACCTTGTTCCTTCCTCTCATTAAGTATCACCGGATCTTGAGTACTTGGCCGTAGGGCTTCAAGTTCCGACCATAGTGCTCTAAACTTTCCAAGGTGCTTGGTAAATTCCAAGTCTTCTTAAGTGAGACTGTTGATGGCTCGTTTAACTTCAAAGACTCGAGTCAGATTCGAGACATTCCCATAGACGTTCTTGAGTGTATCCCACAGATCCTTAACCGTCTTGCAATAAGAGTAGGCTTCAAAAAATTGGAGCATCAAGAGAATTTTGAAGAACGGACAGGACGACTTGGTCTTCTTGGAACCATTTTGCCTCCCTTTCCGCCTCCTTTTCGTGTTCTTCCTCCTTGAAAGCACCTTTGTTTTCTCCTTTAGAGGTTTGTTTTGGGACATAGTCCACTTCGACATGGCTCCAGAGTCCACGACCTCCAAGGGCAGTCTTTGTGGTTCTCCACCACAACAAGTAATTGGTTCCCTTGAGAATGACTGGAGTAACAATCGGCTTAGTGTTTTCCATGATGAGATCCAGCGTATAGACCAAGATATTACTTTGAAAGATTTGAGAATAAGATATAGAATGAGATGAGGTAGAAGATTTTGAGACTAGAATCGAAAAACACGCTCTGATATCATGTTAGAATTAGCGGAAGAGATTTAGTGTTTGGTGAGATTTAGAAGATGAACATATAGAATATCGAATAGAATAGACTCTCACAATAGAATTGTCTCGTTTACATGGTGGCTACACCCTTAAGTAGGTAGGCGAACTAGGCCTCGCTATTACAAATAAGGAAATAAAAGATAGAGACATAAAGAGAGAGAGACATATACAATCTTTCCTTCTTTGCACTTCCAACGGTTATATTAGAAGCTTCTAGATCGGTTTAGTTTTCTCCCTTCTCCTCATGTCGTGATAAGCCTTAACCAATATTTAAAACTAAAACTGAGCATGTAATGGTTAAACCTTTTTCTAAAATGAGATATTTGCTTGAAAAAGAGTTGTGTATTTTTAAACCGTTCATTGAGCTTTGCAAACCAACTGTGATAGATCATATTTTTGATTTCTCTATTTCAAGTATAATGCATTTGTTCTATCCCATGAGTGCTTAGAAAGGAACATGTTACATGGAGAAGCATAAGTACTTTGGAGAAGAAACATGTTCTGTTCAAATCAAGGACAAACCACCAGATATATGCCAACAGATGATTTATCATTTTGGAGTTAGAAGCTGGAAGTATTTCAGAAAATCAACTATGATCACTAAAGGATGCTCCATTCTAAAACTCTGTTTTGATAAAAACTACATGAATATCTATTTGATCTTTTTCAATGCGCCTAAACTGTTTCCTTTTGATGTAGGAGATCTTGTGTTCTTACAAGTTAAATCAGTAAACCATGAGCATGGAAAAGTCAAAGCTTCCTCAACGCTCAAAGATGAACCACCCGATGCAATATTTGTGCTCATATCCACCAATCATAAGATAAGTATTTTTATTCTAAAGAATTCTCTTATCCAAGATCACAAATATATGATTCGCTTGTCTTTGTCAAAAGAACCAAATACAGATTTGAGAGTAGTCGTGAAGCGAATAAGAAAAACTGAAAAGAAAGTGGGAGCACAAAGATGTCAGCAGCTTCATATTGATCTAAGAAGAACCCCCAGATCCACTTCCATTAACCATGATGAGCACAAATAATACCCAAGGCATTATCCAGCTAAGTAATTCCTTAACCCAATTTGTTTCTCATGATTCCAGAGCTTTGATTATCAGTTTTTTACATTCAGAAAACCATGGGAAAATGTTAGGTTTATTCAAAGAAAATTCTGAACATGACAAGAAAAATGATTTGTATCAAACTCATAATTGTACCATGACTATAATGACACACTTGATCTTTGCCAAAGGTATTGACAATTTTGCAGGTACAAAAGAGGAGCCCCTAGATTTTGCAATTCTCTCGTCCAGAGTCTTTCCAAGGACCGAAATTGGAGATATTTTGATGCATGATCATAAATCCAATGGTTGTTTTAGGATGATCTTTGAGGTTGGAGAACAACTAATGATACATTTGACGAGTACACAATTTTCAGCTGAAAAGGAGTCAAAACTAATGCCAAAGATCGATCGACCGCTCAAACTGCTCAAATGGATCAACAACAATGCTTACCAACTCGATCGCCAAGGTAAGTACAAAGTGAATGGCAATTTCAATGTTTATGATCTTTTTCCTTATTGTGCAGATAATTCGGATTTGAGGTCAAATCCTTTTCAAGTGGGAGAGGATGATGAGACCATGGACAGCTCAACCAAACCACACGGACCTGAGGAGCAGCTTGAACCTCAGGAAGCATCAAAGGAGCAGCTTCTACCAGAGAAAGCATCGAAGGAGCAGCTTGTACCAGCGGAAGCATCAGAGGAAGCATTGATCGTTCCGGCGGGTCCTCTAACAAGGTCAAAATCCAAGAGGTTCAACCAAGCCATCAATGGTCTACATAGATAGCTGGACAAGAAGCAAGAAGACATGGCTCAAGCCATCCTAACAATGATCACAGCTCAGGGTGTTCGATGAAGGGTTAACTGTTGCTTATGCACTCTTTTTCCCTTGTCAAGTTTTGTCCCATATGGTTTTCTTGACAAGGTTTTTAATGAGGCTTAAGTGACACTTTCAAGACCCCTTTGTCCCCCCCATTTCGTGGTCCAAAGCCCTTCTCTTTGCATTTGCCCATTATCTATTTCTCTCTTGTTCAAACTTTGCATTTATTGTTTTTGTATTTTCCTAGGCATTGTGCATGAGCTTGACCTTGTTAATGCTCTTGCATGATTTCCTAGACATTTATTTCTCCCTTCTCTCCTCTTCTCCTTCGTCCCCCCTTCTCCTATAAAAAGATAATGTAATTCTCATTTGTTTCTCATCAAACATTTTAATCAAAAACTTCTTTTCTACTTGTTTGATCTGAGGTGTGTGTAATATCTTCTCAACTTGTTTACTTCTTAGTGTGTAATATCTAAGTTGTAATCAAGTCTGTAGTCTAAGATATATCCATCTGCTGCAAATCCACCTCTTCACCTTATCCGCCGTTCATCTCTCCATTCTGCTGCATCTTCAACCCATTCATCATCATCATTTCGTTCATCCCTCTTCAAGACCTTGCAAAGTGTGTCCTTGGGCATAGTTCCTCATCCAGGAGTCTATCACCTAGACTGCAAAGCTTTCAACTGTTCCTCAAATATATTCTTATCCTCTGAAGAAAGCCTATTTACACCTTTTTCAGCACCAAGTTGATCCATACCAAAACCCACTAAAGCTTCAACAAGAGAAGAAGACTCAACATCCGTTGACTTCCCATTCTTTGATTTCTTCCCATTAGACTTAACAGGTTATTCAGGAGCTCCCCAAACAAGCTTAGACAAGTCAAAGGCCTTGTGATCACGAGCTTTGACAAATGTCGAATCATCACCTTGTAAAACAAGCTTCTCATCATCTTCAGTCCATAGACGTTGGAAGTATGGTTTCCTCTCCACTGACATGACCTTAACTCTTGATAACAGGATTTTTCACCCAGGGTATCAATTCCCTATGTAGTTGTAGTACAAGGGTTATCAATCCAAATGGTTGTTATGCTAGCAGATAGGATGCAATCAGAAGCAAGCAAGTCAAGCCAAGCAATAAATGATTTTGTCTAACAATCCTAAAATAATAAAAGAAAAGAATATAAAAAAGGAACCACACGACCTAAGCACTCGATGCAAGCATTCAAGTACAAGATCGGTTGGGGTGATCGAGTAAACAAAGAAGGTATGAACAACTCGTTGGGTTACTCGAAGCAGGTGATCGTGTACTTGTTCGGGTAATGGATCGAGTGATGAATAAAAATGCAAACAATTAAAATACGAATGCTTCTATGGATGGGGTAATCGAATCCTAAGTGTTCCTGACCAATACAGATATCTTACATGCCTCAAGCAAATTTTCCCTAGACAATGAATCTCTAAAATCTTGTTAAAACACTCTCGTGATAGAAACAATCAACCTTGATCACTCCCCTACCCAACTCCCGTTGGAGAAACATGAGCAAGCAGGCAATATGAACCGATTCATTTATTGTCAATAAAACCCTTACTCATCTAATCTCTTAGGCTAAGTGAGTAAATCTCTAGCATTGATTGATTCAAGCATTTCATCTACCTCTCGGTGGTAAAACACCTTAGATCTAATCTCACCCTCTTGGTTTGTTGACAGCATTAAGAACACCAATCTAGAAGGCAATTTATAAAACATAAACAATCAAACTAAGACATCCTAACCGATCAAGAACACAAAATCATCTATCCCATCCCTTGAAACTTTACTTCACTACTCGTAAATAATTGCAAGAAACATAAAAGCATATATGAACGAAAATTGCATTGTATTAAAAGATAGAGTAGAGAATAAAGAGTACAAAGTAGAAATCTAAAGAAATGACAAAAAGATATAAAATAAATCCTAACAAAAATTGAAAAGTGTTATGAGTCGCTCAGTACTCTCACAGAAGCTCTCGCTCTATGGTTTGAGGGTCTGCAGCGTGCTAGGGCTAGAGGAAGAAGAGGGGGGTTTATATATGGAAACCCATTAACCCTAGCTTCCAGTCCTGCCCGAGTGTCTGCTCGATGGGGTGCACGAGGATGTGCTCGGGTTACTCTTCGGGTTGTTCTTCCTTCTCTCGGATCCTCCTCGATCATGTTGGGGTTCAGACTGTTCTTCCAGCTCGATGGCTCCTTCGGGTAAATGCTAGGATTTGTCCTTGTTTCTCCCCATTTTAGGTTCTAAAGCACATGTTTTCATCCAAATTATGCAAATGCAAGAATGCAACACCCTAAATGGCCTAAAAGTGAATTGCTACAGTTAATGACCGAAAAATGCTAAGGTAAAGGTATAAAAAATGCAAAATATGGACAAAAAAGGATGCTAAAAACATGTAAATGAGAGAGTTATCAGACCCCCAAACTTAAATCTTGCTAGTCCTCTAGCAAGGAAGTAAGAGGGTCTCGTTCTAAAATGGGACTCATAACCTTTGGAGCTAAGCGAAGGATTCAAGCTATAGTCCTTAAAGATAGTTTAATGGTGCTAAGATCAATCAACATACTTACAAATATTTTTCTATGCTTGTCACCATGCATCGATCTAGCTCATCCTCCAACTAAAGGTAAAGACTTGCAATTCCAAAGAACATCTCTTTCACATTCATTTAAGTGTTTGGTGAATTCTTGCAAATGGGAGGTGAATCAAGCTCAATCGGTTTCAAGGGTAAGGCTTATTGGTAAGGTGGTTTCAAGCAAATTCTTGGGGTGGTTTTCTCTCAAAAGAATGAATGCTAGACAGTTGTGAAAACTATCTAAGATTGAGAACAATTTGGGCATACAAAGCTTAACTCTTGATAATCTACCCTTTTCTCATTCACTTTCTCTTTTTTTTCTTTTTTTCTTCTAAACCTCCTTGAATTTAACTACCCACAACTTTGATTTTTAACTCTTTTGTTTTTGTAATCCCTAAGGTCTAAACTTTAAATATTTAGCTCTCTTATTTTTTTTTTCTTTCTTTGCTAAACTCCTAATGTGTGTATATTTTTTTTTTTCTTTCTTTTTTTTTACTTAGAGACTTAGAGCTACTTTATTCTAACCTTAGGGACTTCTTTTTTTTTTTTTTCTCAACCCAACCCAAATAAACATGCTTACCACCTATCTTTCAAAACCGATTCTATTAGCTAGTCCAAATGATTCTAACTTAGCTAAATCAAGAGCCATTTCTTTGTCGTTCTCAATACTCTCAAGGTTTCACAACCTATAGTACAATGAAAAGGCCTCACTCAACAATTCATAACAAGGTTTGAAAGAATGGTTTTGGTTCAAGGGTATGGAAAAACAAATCGGGTTAAACGAAAAGATTGGTAAAAATGGAGTGCTAACCCGAGTTTAGAGTTACCATGAGCAAGTATTCAAATTCCATAAGCAAGACAATTTTAAGTTCAAATTATGTCCAATAATATAGAGATGATTCAATGTCAAGCAAGTGGAGGAAGCATTCAAAAGACACAAGGTTCTAAAAAAAGATTTTTCATTTTTTTCCAAAGATTGATCTAGCAACAATGAACTGTGATTAAGAGCTATAGCTTCAATCCTAAGGTTTGGCATTAAACAAGGTGGTTTTAATCATTGTCCCCTAAAATGCATATGCAACAATCCTATATGAAACAATCTAGACTCAATCCTAATATGTAAATGCAACTACATGAACATTTTTTTTTTTTTTTTTTTTTTTAATTTTAATTTTTTTTTTTTGGTATTTTTCAATGCACATAGATGCAGACTCAAATGAATAAAACTAGCATGCAAAATTTTGAAATAAGAAAATAAGAAAATAAAACACAATGTTATATACATTCTAGGACCCTCCCTCAAACTTAAATTACACAGTCTCTGTGTGAATAAAAGTCTGAAAAAGAATCCAAGAATCACACAAAATGAAATAAAACGAAATGCAATGTTATTTACAAATATTGGATGAATGTAGTACCTCATGGGTTGGTGACGAAGGAGGTTGTAGAAGCCTCCATACTCGCCAACGTGTAGCCAGGGTCATCACCGACTTCAGCAGGCGCCAGGATTCACTCATCAGAGAGCTCAGTTATGCGCACTGACGATCTGCTCGGACCAGGATCTGAGGGATTGATCGAGTAAGTGCTCGCGTAGGTCATTGGGTATGGCATCGGGTAGTACGATGGGTATGGTGGGAGAGGTCTAGAGTGATCACCCGTGTAGCCACTCGCAGGGTGCATCAAATATGGCATCGTGTACGACATCTGGTAAGGCGGAGGGAAAGTACCTGAGTGGTCACCCGGATGTGTGCTCGGAGGTGGCATCGGATAGGGCATCGTGTACCCCATCGGGTTATGCATTAGATAGGCATCCGAGTGGCTTCTTCGCTATCTATCTGGTCTGGTGACATCCTCCTCTGCTTGGGGCTCGTAGGAGGATGTCCTGTGAGGCTCTGGAGGTGTTAATCCTCGGATTCCTCCCAATGGTCCGCTTCTTCCCATCCATGCGGGTGCGTAAGCCAAAGAGGGAGCTGAGGCACAGCTTGCCTTGTCTTGCAGCTCCTTGATCTGTCATCCCATTACCTTCACTGAGCAAGTAAAGTCCTTCACTTTTCTCACCAGAAACTTGTTCATCCTTTTTAGCCATCCGATCCTTTTGTGGGCTTCCCTCACCCCAACAGGTTGCTTTTGGGAGCAAACATACTCCTCAAAATCATACTCATCCGAGTTGTCTCGGATTCCTCCTCCGGATTGTACAGATCCTCCAAAGGTGGTGTAAAGTCGATGTTGTCCCATAGCCGGACTTTGGTGCACATGATGTTGGGTAGGATCATATGGGTGGCTCCGGCAGTTGGATGGACAAACTTGAAGAGCAGCATGTCGATGTCCAGCCATCTCGGCTTATGAACCACTCCCTTTAGGGGCACATATCGTCTCCTTGAAGGTAAGCCGGTACTCCTTGTTCTGCACAGAGAAAGTGATGAACCCGATCCCCCCATCGGGTAGTAGGGTCGGGTGGTCCTCAAAGAAGTGTAACCTCAGCGTTGATAGAAAGTGTATCGTCTCCTCCTCATAAGCCTCGAGGTTGGCTCGCATCATCTTGCCCAGGTGGCACATGTCGAACAGGAACTCGACTTCTCGAACGATGCCCAATTGCTTCATCGTTTCTCGGTGGGGATAGCGGGTACCAACGAAGCTCATCTTGTGGAGGACCTTGAAGAGCTTCGCCGGAGTTTCCACCTCCTTCTGCTTCAGCCTCCGTGAAACTTGGCGTGTTCGCTCTCTCTGCTCCTCCTCTCGCTCACGGTTCTCCTCCTCTGTGTCTCGATCCTCTTCCTCAGCCGCTCTCTCAGCCACCTTTTCAGCTTTTTCAGAAGCTGGTCTTTTCCCTCTTGCAACCGCGGCTCTGCTCCTTAACCGCGACATTTGGATCTCCTCTGGCTCTCCTCCACCAGCTTCAGAGTCGACCTCCATGGGTTCGGTAACAGTTTTCTCAGACGGAGACAGGTCCCTACGTCGAGGAGATCGGCGAACAGCAACAGCTACAGGATCGGGACAGAGAACACTGGTGTTTACACGATCGGTTGCTCGAGCACCGGATTGGGTGACGGATCGGGTTCAGCATCGGGTTGGAGAAGCAAAACGTCCAGCCAGTGGTTGGGAATGTGGAACGTCTCCTCTGCCTTGGGATTCTTGAGGTTCGACGGTATCACCTCCGGTTGTAGCAGCGGCGGAGGTTGATCTTCTTCCCTTCCTTTAGTAGGTGTTCATCTTTGGTGCCATTATAGAATCCTTGAGAAGAAAGAAAAGCTAAACTCGAGATTAATAGGGTTAGTTCCCGAAAAATCAAAGAGCACTTGAGTTTTAGAGAGAGAAGAAGTAAGATGAAAGAAGTTTAAAAGTTTTTAGGACTTATCGGTATAAAGGATACCTTTGGGACTTCCTCCCAAGTGAGCTTGTTTTAAGTCACTAAGCTTGACCCTTCATGCTCTTTAAACATGGGATTTAGGAGGGAAAGGTTCTGGAGTCCTTTCCACTTTAGTAAACTGATTCAATAGATTCTCAAAGTCTTTTCCAGGTTCCACAGCAAATGTAGTGTTGACTTCTTCAAGATGCTTGACTTTTCTCTGCTTTGTCTTAGTGGAAAAAACTTGACCGTCAATGGTTGGCCTTTTAATCCCTTTCTTGACATCAAATTCCATCTTGAAATGCTCTCCGTGCTCAATTCTGATCTTGCCTTGTTTCACCTCAATCACTGCACTTACTGTTGCCAAGAATGGTCTCCCTAGGATCAGTGGATCATCTGGTTCCTTATCCATGTCAAGGATCATAAAATCAGTAGGGACTTCCACTCTTCCTATCCTGAGAGGCAAATTTTCCAAGATCCCAATTGGATGTCTGATTGTTCTATCAGCTAGAACCAAATACAGACTACTCGGTTTAAAACTGCTAAAACCAAACTTGTTGGCAACTGACAATGGCATAATACTGACTGAGGCTCCTAGGTCATACAAGCAATTTGTCCTATCGAGCATGGCAAAGTAAAAGAGCCAGGATCTTCCAATTTCTCCTCGATTCACAGCTCAGGATCTAAGCATACTCCACTCCTGAGAATTTCATACCCAATCTCCTTGACAGCTTCCTTAACCTCAATCTCCAGCTGAACTGCCTCCTTGTAGATTTCCTCTTGAAGTTCGTGTGGTGGTAGAAGTTTAGGAGGTGGAGCTTTACGCTTGGCCATACGTTCTGCAAGCGCCTCCAGTTGGATGTCAAGAGCAGCATTGAACCTTTCCTCTAGTTCCCCTTCTGCTGCTACAAGTAATTGAGGTTGATCTGTCATCTGAACATCTACTCGATGTATCATCTGATCACCATCATCGGGTAAGTCATTGGGTTCTGCCTCGGGTGGTTCATCGATTTGTGATTCTTGAACAACTGCTCAATCAGTCTCCTCGGGTAAAGGCTCGGTTCGTACTCGGATATGTAGTACTGATACTCATTCATCCCATAATGATCCATAGCCTCCCCATCTTGAACATCACTGCCCTCAGTGAGGTAATCCTCATAATCATCATCAAGGAAAATGGTCTGGGCAGTGGCATAATCCTTTGGGTTCTGAACAGCTTTACCTGTAAGCTGGTTGATCTTTGGAGCTGGTTTGTTGTTGTGGTGGCCTTCTAGGTACCTCAGTTTAGTATTGAGCGAATCGTACTTGGCCGTCAAGTCATTGTAGCCAGAATCGATCTTGTTGCTCATCTCCGCTAATCGCTTTGCGGTGTCCATAGCAGCGGATGCTTGATTTTGAATCATCTGCTGAATTAGGCCGCGTAGGTCAGCGTCTTGGGATTGGTGCTGTGGGCCTTGTTGTTGTTGGAATCCAGGTGGTGCAATTGGTTAGTTATAATTGCCAGAATATAGCTGCTTAGGGGCATAGCCTTGATTGTATTGAACAAAAGGCTTTGGCTGGTTTCCCTTAACGGCGGATGGGTAGGTTTGGTCATGAGGATTGGCAACATTCGGATTACGGTAAGACAAATTCGGATTCGGCTTGTAGTTGTTGTACCCTTTGTTGTAACCTCCTTGATTGTTGATTTAGTTCACATCCTCTATTTGAAAATTTTCCCCATCTTGTTGTATAAACTGATCTTCCTCTGATAATGCATGAACATGCTGCTGCTGGCTGAGTAGTTTATCGAGCTTGTCATTGAGGGCTTTCATGTCCCTCTTGTACTTGGCATCTTCCTCGTCTGTAGATCGCACAGTACGATCGATTCCTCATTATAATGCTCATCAGATTGAGCCAAGTTCTCCACTAGGTCCCAACCTTCATCAACATCCTTGTTGAGGAAGTTACCATTGCTTGCGGTGTCCAGCAACATCCGTATATTGGGGACCACTCCTCTGTAAATTGTACTTAGCAATGAAGCATTGTTGAATCTATGATGAGGGCATCTGGTGGTGTATCCCTTGAAACGTTCCCAAGCTTCAGTGAACGTCTCATTGTTCTTCTGAACAAAGCTGAAAATGTCATTTTGCAGCCTTGCAGTTCTGGAGTTGGAGAAGAATTTGGGTAGAAACGCTTTCTTGCATGCTTCCCAAGTGGTGATGGACTCCTTGGGGAGTGATTTCTCCCAGAGGTGCGCTTTGTCTCCCAAGGAAAATGGAAAAAACCGGAGTTTGAATCCATCCTCACTAACTCCATTTATCTTGGTGAGGCTACAGAGCCTATCAGATTCATCCAGATGGTCCAATGGGTCCTCCATTGGCAGTCCATGAAACTTGTTGCTCTGTATCATCTGGATAAGACTACTCTTGATCTCAAAATTGTTGTTCTGGACAGCAGGTAGCACGATGCCATTCCTTTGAGTATGAGTAGATGGAGCATCCTCTGCTCATATGTTGGTCCTTGCTTGAGGAGCTGGTGGACCGTTTTGATTGTTCATTGTCTCCTTAATTTTTGCTGGTTGCGGTTGCTGGACTTGTTGTGGATGAAGTAACCTGGGTCTGTCGATGTTGTCGATAAATGGACCTAGGTTTTGGTTACCCTTGGATCGTGTTTGCATGCACAAGTAGGTGACCGAGTGTGTACATGAGGGTCAACCCGATCCAGGTGATCGAGTGACGGGTCGGGTGGGTGCTCGGGTTGTACCTGAAATGCAAAACGAACAAAAACGAAAGCAAACAAGTCAGATTCCAAACCAATGTAGATTAGAGAACTTGATCTAGCAAGTGCTGAAATCCTAAACGTAGCAAAATTAAATTCAACCAAATGGCAACGGCGCCAAATTGGTAACAGGATTTTTCACCCAGGGTATCAATTCCATATGCAGTTGTAGTACAAAGTGTTATCAATCCAAATGGTTGTTATGCTAGCAGATAGGATGCAATTAGAAGCAAGCAAGTCAAGCCAAGCGATAAATGGTTTTTTCTAACAATCCTAAAATATTAAAAGAAAAGAATATAAACAAGGAACCACACGACCTAAGCAGGTGATCGAGTAAACAAAGAAGGTATGAACAACTCGAGGGGTTACTCGAAGCAGGTGATCGTGTATCTGTGCGGGTAATGGATCAAGTGATGAATAAAAATGCAAACAATTAAAATACGAAAGCTTCTAAGGATGGGGTAATCGAATCCTAAGTGTTCCTGACCAATACAGATATCTTACATGCCTCAAGCAAATATTCCCTAGACAATGAATCTCTAAAATCTTGTTAAAACATCTCGTGATAGAAACAATCAACATTGATCACTCCCCTACCCAACTCCCGTTGGAGAAACATGACCAAGCAGGCAATATGAACCGATTAATTATTGTCAATAAACCCCTTACTCATCTAATCTCTTAGGCTAAGTGAGTAAATCTCTAGCATTGGTTGATTCAAGCATTTCATCTACACCTCTCGGTGGTAAAACACCTTAGATCTAATCTCACCCTCTCGGTTTGTTGACAACATTAAGAACACCAATCTAGAAGGGAATTTATAAAACATAAATAATCAAACTAAGACATCCTAACCGATCAAGAACACAAAATCATCTATCCCATCCCTAGAAACTTTACTTCACTACTCGGAAATCATTGCAAGAAACATAAAAGCATATATGAAAGAAAATTGCATTGTATTAAAAGATAGAGTAGAGAATAAAGAGTACAAAGTAGAAATCTAAAGAAATGACAAAAAGATATAAAGTAAATCCTAACAAAAAGTGAAAAGTGTTTTGAGTCGCTCAGTTCTCTCACAGAAGCTCTCGCTCTCTGGTTTGAGGGTCTGCGGCGTGCTAGGGCGAGAGGAAGAAGAGGGGGGTTTATATATGGAAACCCATTAACCCTAGCTTCCAGTCCTGCCCGAGGGTCTGCTCGATGGGGTGCACGAGGATGTGCTCGGGTTACTCTTCGGGTAGGTCTTGGGTTGTTCTTCCTTCTCTCGGATCCTCCTCGATCGTGTTGGGGTTCGGACTGTTCTTCCAGCTCGATGGCTCCTTCGGGTACATGCTCGGATTTTTCCTTCTTTCTCCCCATTTTAGGCTCTAAAGTACCTGTTTTCATCTAAATTATGCAAATGCAAGAATGCAACACCCTAAATGGCCTAAAGTGAATTCCTACAGTTAATGACCTAAAAATACTAAGGTAAGGGTATAGACAATGCAAAATATGGACAAAAAATGATGTTAAAACATGTAAATGAGAGAGTTATCAACCCTCTTCACAGACACTCCTCCTTCGTCTAACTCACGGGAGCGGGAGAGCTTTCTCACAGAGGATTCGTTTACATGGCGCTTGGTTGTCACAAGCTCCACGAATTCATTCTCGGAAGCACCTTCTTTGGATCCAGATTAAGAGCCAGATTCGGAATCCTTTTCTGTTGTGGCAGCGAGAGTCACAACCTTCTCGGGTTCAGATTCAGAATAACTTTCGCGATCCTTCTCCGTTGTGGCGGCGAGAGAAGGCTTCGTCACAACCTTCTTGGATTCAGATTCAGAATCACTTTTGGAATTCTTCTCTTTTGTGGCGGCGAGAGAAGGCTTCATCACAACCTTCTCGGTTTTAGATTCGGAATCACTTTCAGAATCCTTCTTCGTTTCAGCGGCAAGAACAGACTTCATCATAACCTTCGCAGGGTCAGATTCGGAATCACTTTTGGAATCATTCTCCGTTGTGGTGGCGACAGAAGGCTACGTCATAACCCTCTTGTCCTTCTCCTTTGTGGTGGTGACAGAAGGCTTCGTCACAACCTTCTCGGGTTCAAATTCGGAAACGCTTTCGGAATCCTTCTCTGTTGTGGTGGCGAGAGATGGCTTCGACACAACCTTCTCGGTTGTTTAGAATCACTTTTGGAATCCTTCTCCGTTGCTGCAGCAAGAGAAGGCTTCGTCACAACCTTCTCGGTTCAGATTCGGAATCACTTTTTGAATCCTTCTCCATTGTGGCGGCGACAGAAGACTTCGTCACAACCCTCTCGTCCTTCTCCTTTGTGGCAGTGATAGAAGGCTTCGTCATAACCTTCTTGGAAACTTGCTTCTCCATTGCGGTGGCCAGAGCAGGCTTCATCACTGCTGATGGTTCTTTAGAAGACACTTCATTCTCTTCCTCCTACGAGGAAACTTCTTCGCCGCTTACAGAAACCATCGGCGGTTCATCTTGTCATTTCCTTGACATCGTGCAATTAATTGTTTAAGCGACTATCTCTCTCTCACAAGTGCCTTTTAAGATTTTTCTTTATGGCTTTACAACTTCTTCTTGAGATTAAGGCTTCGTCACAACCTTCTCGTCCTTCTCCTTTGTGGTGGCGATAGAAGGCTTTGTCACAATCAACTCGGATCTCAATTTGGAATCATTTTCGGAATCCGATCCCGATTCGGAATAACTTTTAGAATCCGATCCTGATTCGGAATTGGAAACTTGCTTCTCCTTTGTGGTGGCCAGAGCAGACTTCATCACGACTGATGGTTATTTAGAAGATACTCCATTCTCTTCCTCCGACGAAGAAACGTCTTCGCCGCTTACAGAAATCATCGGCGATTCATCTTCTCATTTCTTTGACATCGTGCGATTAAGTGTTTATGATATGTCTATATTTTGCATCTCCTTAGCATGTATTTTTCATGCATTTAGCTAGGATAACTAGTTGTGTTGCATCATTTTAGAACCTCTTTTATACACTTTGCATGTTTAGGAAGTTTTTGCATTATCCTTGCATACATTGTGCATTTTGGAGTATTTCAGGTATCTAGGAGACATCGGGAACACTCAATCGAGCCACTCTCAAGTCACCATTCGGAAACACTCAATCGAGCCACTCTCAAGTCACCACTCGAGCCACCACTCGAGCCATCAATCGAGCCACCGGTCGAGAGATTCTGTTTTTTACGTCTTCATCACAGTTGTAGATAATTGAGTCAGCTTTCCAATGCCGGTTATTTCAAGCCAATCGGAGGTGTGGTTCAAGAGTTATCATCGTTTTAGTGGATGTCTATACACCCAGCTCGAGCCAACCTCCCCGCGTCACCACTCGAGCCACTCTCGATTCACCACTCGAGCCACCACTCGAGCCATCACTCGAGCCACTCCTACTCACACTATTCGAGCCACTTTCATATACCAATCGAGCCACTGGACGCACACCGACTCGTTCGGACATGTTAGGAAGACGTGCTGTTTCACACGCTTCAGGAGATTCCCGAACCGACGCTCTATCTTGTCGTTTTCAGTTTTAGAGATTCACATGTTTTTACTATATATACATTTTGTTAAGTCTTGGTTTGGGACATCTTATCTTTTATCTCGTTTTCGTTTTGGTCTTTTCCTAAAGGTTTTACCTAGCCACCATATACGTTCTAAGACTTTGTAATCCGACAGCTTGGAGATTATTGAGTATTTGAATTTGATTTCTTTTACAAGTTGTTCATCTTATTTTTATCTACCTAATAATGCTTATTTCAATGTTTTCTGGATTTGTATCTTTGGTGATGATTTCCGGATCTGAGTAGTGTCATAGTTCTTGAGGAAGGGATAGATTAGGAGGAGGATCTTAGGATGTAGAGTGTTTGAGATTTGATTGTATGATTCCCTTTTGCACTAGAGTTAGAAATACTAGTTTCTCTCTGATCAATTGGAACTGGGTTTTAGACATCTCCGCACCCAAAAGGTGTTCGATGAAATGTCTGACCATCTAGTGCCAGAGACTTACGTTCCTAGCCTAAGAGATTAGTTGTCTTGGATGTTTGTTGACGTGAATGAACTTGTTTTTCATGCCATGTTTGATCATGTTTCTCTAGCGAGAGCTAGGTTTGGAAGTGGTTGAGTTTGAGTAGCTTCTGTCAAGAGATTGGATTAGCTTAGAAGTGATGTTCATTGTTTAGGGATGGTTTGCTTGTGGCACGTTAAATACTCTATTGACTAGGATACTCCATCGACATCAATTACTCTCATCCTTAGGACCTCTTTCTTTTTGATTGATATTACATTCAATAGACTGTTTTGTTTGTTCATGCTTAGAATCGTTTTCTGTTTTCATTCATTTTCGCTTCTTGTCATACATTCTCGTTTCTAGTCTTGTAGCTCATTTTTCGTTTTGCATTCTGATCATCCTAGGATTGTTAGATAAAAAAACTCTCTTTGGATTGGCTTAACTTGTGATTTCTTGATTGTATCTCAATTGTTAGCAACATCCCAACTGGATTGACACCTTAAGTATTACAACTGCATAAGGTTAATTGAACCTACTAGGATAGACGCACAAAAATCCTTGTATAAATTTGGCGCCGTTGCTATTTGGGATTCGTTTTGCTACATATAAGATTTCAAGTCTTGCAAGATTACGTTCTATTACACTTATCATTCTGAGTACTGACTTGTTTTGGTTGTCTGCTTGTTTGTTTTGCATCGCAGGAACCTTTTGATTGCAACGTTGCATGCACACCAGATCAAGAAGACATCAGAACCTCCTTCATGTTATCGACGATATCAGCCGATTACAAAGACCACGACAAGCTCGTCAACTCACTGATCATCCCGCACCCGTCACAATGGAACAACCAAATGGACCACATCCAGGACCGCGAAACATTGGTGTTGTGGATGCACCGAACACTCATACTCAGCATGCTGGAATCGTCTCTCCCACCATGCAGAACAACAACTTCGAAATCAAAGGCAGTCTGATCTCCATGATCCAGGGAAACAAGTTTCATGGGTTGCCTATGGAGGATCCACTGGACCATTTGGACGAGTTTGACTGTCTGTGTAGTCTCACCAAGATCAACGGCGTGAGTGAGGATGGGTTCAAGTTGCGCCTCTTCCCGTTCTCCATGGGAGACAAAGCTCATCAATGGGAGAAAAACCTTCCCAATGGATCAATCACAACTTGGGATGGTTGCAAGAAAGTATTCTTGGCCAAGTTCTTCTCCAACTCCAGAACAGCCCGTCTCAGGAATGAGATTTCTAGCTTTACTCAGTAGAGCTTAGAATCATTCTGTGAATCCTGGGAGCGTTTCAAGGGTTACCACAGCCAGTGTCCACACCATGGTTTCAGCAACGAGTCACTGATGAGCACTCTCTACCGTGGTGTACTACCAAAGATACATATGCTGCTTGACACTGCTTCTAACGGTAATTTCCAGAACAAAGACGTTGATGAAGGATGGCAACTGGTTGAGAATCTCGCCCAGTCTGACGGCAACTACAATGAGGATTATGACCGCACAGTTCGCGGCGACGCTGGGTCTGAGGAGAAGTACAAGAAAGACCTAAATATTGTCAATGAGAAACTTGACCGTATCTTGCTAAGCCAGTAGAGAGGCGTCCACTTCGTATCTGAGGATGACCATTTCCATGTTCCAGATGGGGAGGGTGAGCAGACTGAGGAGATCAACTATGTCCAGAATAAGGGTGGGTACAACAATGGTTACAACCAATACAAGGCAAACCCCAATTTGTCTTACCGAAGTAACAATGTTGCCAATCCACAAGATCAGGTGTACCCGCCTCAACAACAACAACAAGGTCAATAAAAACCTTATGTGCCTTACAATCCGGGATTCGTTCCTAAACAACAGTTCCAGCAGGGTTATCAGGCTCCCTCAGGGCCACCACCAGGATTCCACCCTCAAAAAGTTCAGCCTACTACAGCCTCAGATCAAGAAATAAAGCAAATGATGCAACAACTTCTTCAGGGCCAAGCTAGCGGTTCTATGGATACCGCTAAGAAGTTTGCTGACCTTAGTCAAAGGATGGAATGTTCATATAATGATCTGAACGTCAAATTTGAAGCTTTGAATTCGAAGATAAGGTATACGGAAGGTCAATCCGCTTCCACTTTTGCACCAAAGCCTGGCCAATTCCCTGGAAAAGCAGTTCAAAACCCCAAGGAATATGCTACTATCCATGCTATCACCACCCAAGCTGTAGATGTACGGCTCACTAAGGACAATGAGAGTTTAGATGGGAAGGATTTTCTTCAAGATGAAGTTCAGATAAAGGATCCCGTCAAGGTTCTCAAGAATCCAATTGAGTCAGCCAAGCAATCTGATCCTCAAGCTACTAACGAACCCGTTGCTCCCAAGGATAAGCCTGTGAGATTCATTCCTCCATCATACAAGCCACCTCTACCATTTCCAGTGAGGTTTAAGAAGCAGCTTACTAATAAGTATAAAATTCTGTTCGAAAAACAAGTCAAGGAGATTGAATTGAGGATGCCATTTCTGGATGCATTCGCACTTGTTCCTCACTACCAGAAATTCCTCAACGACAGTGATGGAGAGATCAAAAGAAGTTCAAGCCATGTCGGTACTAAGTCTTGAGTGCAGTGCAATCATTCAGAAGAAGATTGTACCCAAGCAGCTCAAAGATCCTGGATCATTCACTCTATCTTGCTCCCTTGGACTTATGTCTTTTGATAGGTGTCTATGTGATCTTGGCGCTTCAGTTAATCTTATCCCACTCTCTGTGGCTAAGAGGTTGGGTTTTATAAGGTTTAAAGGTTGCAACATCTCCATCATCCTTGCAGATAGAACAATGATACTTCCAAATGGTATTTTAGAAGACTTACCCGTCAGGATCAGGGACGTGGAAGTGCTAACCGACTTTGTGGTTCTGGAGATGGATGAAGAACCAAAAGATCCTCTGATCTTAGGAAGACCGTTCCTGGCGACAGCTGGAGCCATCATTGATGTCAGAAATGGCAAGATTGACCTCAATCTGGGCGACGACTTCACTATGAAGTTTGACATCAAGGATACCTTGAAGAAGCCAACGATAGGAGGACAAGTCTTCTACATTGAAGAGATGGATAAATTGGCTGATGAGTTGTTGGAGGAATTAGTTGAGGAGGATCATCTCAAAACTGCTTTGACCAAGGGTGGAGAAGAAGGGTTTCTGCATGAGGAGACCACTTGTTACAAGAATCTGCTAGACTCCCACAGAGAAACGGATGGACCAGAGGAATTTGAGCAGCTATCTGACGCAGAGGAGGTATCTGCAGTTGAGACAGAGAGTTCAGAACGTGATATCTCCGACTCGACTGACGTCAAGACCCGACTCGAGACACCGATGTCCCGCTCGATCGAGTCGCACCCCTCCCACTCAACTGTGCTCATTCCAGACTCCCATACTGACGAATGGTCGGAACTGAAAGCTCCAAAGGTAGAACTCAAAACTCTCCCTTCCGGGCTCAGGTACGTTTTTCTGGGAACCAATTCTACTTATCCTGTCATAGTGAATGCTAGGTTGAGTGATGATAAATTGGGGTTGCTAGTGACTGAGCTTAAGAAGTATAGGAAGGCTATAGGGTATTCATTAGATGATATCAAGGGTATTTCGCCTAGCCTTTGCATGCAAAGAATCAATCTTGAAAATGAATCTTATGCTAGTATTGAACCCCAAAGAAGATTGAACCCTAATCTGAAAGAGGTAGTGAAGAAGGAAATCCTAAAACTGCTTGATGCTGGAGTTATATATCCAATCTCTGATAGTACTTGGGTATCTCCAGTGCATTGTGTACCTAAGAAGGGAGGCATAACTGTGATCAAAAATGAAAAAAATGAGTTAATCCCAACTAGAACCATCACAGGACATAGGATGTGCATTGATTATAGGAAGTTGAATGCCGTTTCCAGGAAGGATCATTTTCCTCTGCCTTTCATTGATCAAATGTTAGAGAGACTAGCTAGTCATCCCTACTACTGTTTCCTTGATGGGTATAGTGGATTCTTTCAAATCCCTATCCACCCAAATGATCAGGAAAAGACAACCTTTACTTGTCCTTATGGCACTTTTGCCTATAGACGCATGCCATTTGGTGTGTGCAATGCTCCTGCCACCTTTCAGAGGTGTATGACTTCGATTTTCTCGGATTTGATTGAGGAGTCAGTGGAAGTGATTATGGATGACTTCTCTGTATACGGTTCAACTTTCTCCTCTTGTTTGTTAAATTTGTGCAGGGTATTGACGCGATGCGAGGAGACGAACCTGGTGCTGAACTGGGAGAAGTGCCACTTCATGGTTGAAGAAGGGATCGTTCTGGGACACAAGATTTCTGAGAAAGGAATTGAGGTTGACAAGGCAAAGATTGAGGTCATGGTTCAGCTTCAACCGCCTAAGACAGTGAAGGACATCAGAATTTTTCTGGGACATGCTGGGTTTTACAGAAGATTCATCAAAGACTTCTCAAAAATTGCAAGACCATTGACAAGGTTGTTGTGCAAGGAGGTTGAGTTCAAATTTGATGCAGCATGTTTGGAAGCTTTCAGCAGGATCAAGGAGGCCATGGTTTCGGCACCCATAGTTCAAGCTCCGAATTGGGATCATCCGTTTGAGATTATGTGTGACACTTCAGACTTCACAGTTGGAGCAGTTCTGGGACAGCGTATTGACAAGAAGCTTCATGTCATCTACTACAAGACTCGCACCTTGTACGAGACTCAAGGAAGATATGCTACCACAGAGAAGGAACTCCTAGCAGTTGTGTTTGCATTCGAAAAATTCAAGAGTTACCTTGTGGGTTCGAAGGTCATAGTGTATACCGACCATGCTGCTCTGAGACACATCTATTCGAAGAAGGATACCAAGCCGAGACTGTTGAGATGGAGTCTTCTACTTTAGGAGTTCGACATGGAGATTGTTGACAAGAAAGGCATAGAAAATGGAGTTGCGGACCACCTGTCAAGAATGAGGATTGAAGATGCTGTTCCCATAGATGATTCAATGCCTGAGGAAAAACTTCTGGTCGCCCAGGTTTGTGAGCAGATGCATGACACAGAGCTTGACAACCTCAGAATCAGATGCATGGCGATCACTTCTGAGACTGACCATGGTATGCAGATGTCGTGAATTATAAGGTCTGTGGAGAAGTTCCTATTGACATGGATCCTTATAGGAAGAAGAAGCTTTTCAGAGAGGTCAACCACTACTTCTGGGATGAACCCTATCTGTACAAGAGGGGTTCTGACGTTCTGTTCAGAAGATGCATAGCAAAAGGAGAAGTGCAGGGAGTGCTTGAGCACTGTCATGGCTCCACCTATGGAGGTCACTTTGCCACATTCAAGACAGCTCAGAAGGTTCTTCAAGCAGGTCTCTGGTGGCCAACCTTGTTCAAAGATGCTCACAGCTTCATCACCAAGTGTGATGCTTGTCAGAGGATGGGCAACATCACAAGGAGGAACGAGATGCCTTAGAATCCAATCCTGGAAGTAGAGATTTTTGATGTTTGGGGGATAGACTTCATGGGTCCTTTCAACCCCCCATCAAATGGCAATGTCTACATTCTGGTGGCAGTTGATTATGTTTCTAAGTGGGTCGAAGCCATTGCCAGTCCTACCAATGATCACAAGGTTGTTCTAAAGCTATTCAAGAGCATAATATTTCCAAGGTATGGGATACCTTGAGCAGTGATCAGCGATGGTGGAACTCATTTTATCAACAAGGTGTTTGAGAGTATGCTGAGAAAGTATGGGGTCAAACACAAGGTATCTACTGCGTACCACCTCAGACCAGCGGACAGGTTGAAGTCTCAAATAAGCAGATCAAAGGTATCCTGTCAAGGATTGTTGGGGTTTCGAAGAAAGACTGGTCTGTCAAGCTGGACGAGACTCTTTGGGTGTACAGAACGCATTCAAGACGCCAATAGGCAGAACACCATTTCAGCTGGTATATGGTAAAGCATGTCATCTCCCTGTAGAGGTTGAGTACAAGGCGCTTTGGGCTATCAAGTTGCTGAACTTAGATATTGATACAGCTCAGGCTAAGAGGACTCTTGATCTACATGAGTTGGAAGAAATCAGATTTGATGCCTATAAGAGCCCAAAGATCTATAAAGAAAGAACCAAGAATTTTCATGATAAGAAAATTGTTGTCAAGGAGCTCAAGGCTGGAGATCAGGTTTTGCTTTTCAACTCCAAACTTAAGTTATTTCCTGGAAAGCTTAAGTCTAGGTGGTCTGGACCTTTTGACGTCAAGGAAGTTCTGCCATTCTGAGCCATCACTCTTCTGAACAAGGATGGTAGTGAATTCACTGTAAATGGTCAGAGAGTCAAGAAATATTTAGCTGACCAAGTCCGACCATAGGGGTCTTCTGTGCTCCTCCTTGAACCCCAAAAAGCATAAGGAACTGAAAAGTCAAGCTAAGGACTTTAAACAAGCTTACTTGGGAGGAAGTCTCAAAGGTATCATTGTAAATATTTTTTTTAGGATCCTTGTGTTTTTAATTTTTTGTTTTTGGTTTTCTTATATTCAGGAATCTACAGAAGGGAGTATGGACAACAGAGATAGAAGATATAGAGTGAAAAGGGAGAGTGGGATGAAACTTCTTCTTCTTTCAAAAAAAAAAAAAAAAAAAAAAAAAAAAAAAGAAGAAAACGCCCACGTCAATGTTCACTCCATCTCCACTCAATCTTCACTCACTCTCTTTCACTCCACTTGCTTTTCTCCCCCACCACGTCAATGTTCAATGCTCTTATTCCTGCATTAGTTCTGTTGTGAATCTTAAATCCTTCTACAAATTTTTCTTACACAGGAGACTATGTAATTTAAGTTTGGGGGAGGGTTTGAGATGATGTATCAGATGTTGTGTCTTGTGATTCTTATTTCAAAATTTTGCATCATATCCTGTTTGAGTTTGCATCCATCTATAAAAAAAAAAAAAAAAAAAAAAAAAAAAAAAAAAAAAAAATTGAAAAAGAAAACGAAATTTCCACAAAAAAACAGAGTGTTCATGTAGTTTGCACTTGCATATTAGGATTGAGTATAGGGTTGTACATTTAGCATAGGGGTTGATGATGATTGTAACCTTGGTAGCATGTTGGATTCAATAGGATAGGATCAAAGCCCTTGTTATTAGTTCTTTGATGCTTGTTGATTGAATTTGAAAATGTAAGATTGAGGCATGTTTTGAATTGACGTCATTCCCTATCTATCTGAACCTAATCCTGACTTGCAATATCTTGTTATGCATTGAAGTTGAACTCATGGATACCATATACATACTTGGATTGTCTTCCACATTTTTACCACCCTTGTCAATCCAAGTTGTTGATTCCCATTTTTGGAACAGTTCCCCGCACCCTTAACGAACCGTTCTTTCAAGCCAATTGTATTCTTGAGTGTCAGGCCTTTTTCCGAGTTGAGCTTGTTAGAAAGTGTTAGGTTCTAACCGACAAGAGTAGGATCCTGTGTAGTTCTAGTTTGCGTTATCCGGACTAGTAGGACTAGGTGAGAACTTGATTTTAGGCATTGGGTATGGATTTGTG
This sequence comes from Camelina sativa, assembly GCF_030686135.1. Classification (NCBI taxonomy): domain Eukaryota; kingdom Viridiplantae; phylum Streptophyta; class Magnoliopsida; order Brassicales; family Brassicaceae; genus Camelina; species Camelina sativa. Next base: position 26,952,807 of record NC_141898.1, on the reverse strand, counting down.
CAGAAAAGTGAAGAGTAAAAAGAAAGTAAAGGGTAGAAAGTCTTTAGGAGGGGATGTGTTCTAAATGTTTACAAGTCTAGTAAAAGATTTGGGTTGAGCAAAATACTGAGTTACTGGTTTTGGGCATAAAACGAAAAGATTAGACAAAGAAAAGAAAGTAAAATGTTTAAGATGTCTAGAGTCCTTCGAAGAAAAAAAAGAAGAACTTTACTGATAATAAAGATTTCCCAATCCGCTAGAATGATAAGAAGTGAACTCCTCCTAAGACCAAGTCTAAAGAATGAAAGAATGGGCTTGAGATGAAGTTTCTGATAAAGGGTAGAGATAGGACCAACTTCGGTTTGGAATGTTCTTTGGGTAGACAGGGCGCTGCTCTTGTATTTATCGGTTGGTTTCAACCTTTAGCCTTCTCTTAAGCTTAACTCCTTTTCGTGAGAGAACCTTCTGTATTGATAAAACCACTTGAGAAGGAGGCCATCTATGTCTCTGACCTTTTACCCTAGCCAAATGAGTTTAATGACGTTGCTTAGCTTGATTCACGGTTCTTTGTTAATGAATGTTAAAGGGAATGGTTGATAGGATTGCATGTGTAGATTAAAGAATTAAAGTTCCTTCACCATGCATCAAAGAACTAAAAACAAGGACCTTGATTCTAACTACTCTATTCAGCATGTTTTAGGTTCTGAGACCCCATCCTCACACCTCTCTTCCATACTTTGTTCTTGATTGTTTGCTTCAGGGCAAGAAAATAATAAGTTTGGGGGAGTTGATATGTCTATATTTTGCATCTCCTTAGCATGTATTTGTCATGAATTTAGCTAGGATAACTAGTCGTTTTGCATCATTTTAGAACCTCTTTTATACACTTTGCATGTTTAGGAAGTTTTTGCATCATCCTTGCATACATTGTGCATTTCGGAGTATTTCAGGTATTTAGGAGACGTCGGGAACACTCAATCGAGCCACTCTCAAGTCACCAGTCGGGAACACTCAATCGAGCCACTCTCAAGTCACTACTCGAGCCACCACTCGAGCCATCACTCGAGCCACCGGTCGAGAGATTCAGTTTTGTATGTCTTCATCAAAGTTGTAGAGAATTGAGTCAGCTTTCCAATGCCGTTTATTGCAAGCCAATCAGAGGTGTGGTTCAAGAGTTATCATCGTTTTATTGGATGCATATACATCCAGCTCGAGCCAACCTCCCCGCGTCACCACTCGAGCCACTCTCGAGTCACCACTCGAGCCACCACTCGAGCCATCACTCGAGCCACTCCTACTCACACCATTCGAGCCACTTTCATATACCAATCGAGCCACTGGACGCACACCGACTCGTTCGCACATGTTAGGAAGACGTCCTGTTTCACACGCTTCAAGAGATTCTCGAACCGACGATCTATCTTGTCGTTTTAAGTTTTAGGGATTCACATGTTTTTACTATATATACATTTTGTTAAGTCTTGGTTTGGGACATCTTATCTTTTATCTTGTTTTCGTTTTGTTCTTTTCCTAAAGGATTTACCTAGCCACCATATACGTTCTGAGACTTTGTAATCCGACAGCTTGGAGATTATTGAGTATTTGCATTTGATTTCTTTTACAAGTTGTACATCTTATTTTTATCTACCTAATAATGCTTGTTTCAATGTTTTCTGGATTTGTATCTTTGGTGATGATTTCCGGATCTGAGTAGTGTCATATTTCTTAAGGATGGGATAGATTAGGAGGAGGATCTTAGGATGTAGAGTGTTTAAGCTTTGATTGTATGATTCCCTTCTGGACTAGAGTTAGAAATACTAGTTTCTCCCTGATCAATTGGAACTGGGTTTTAGACATTTCCGCACCCAAAAGGTGTTCGATGAAATGTCTGACCAACTAGTGCCAGAGACTTACGTTCCTAGCCTAAGAGATTAGTTGTCTAGGATGTTTGTTGACGTGAATGAACTTGTTTTTCATGCCATGCTTGATCATGTTTCTCTAGCGAGAGCTAGGTTTGGAAGTGGTTGAGTTTGAGTTGCTTCTGTCAAGAGATTTGATTAGCTAAGAAGTGATGTTCATTGTTTAGGGATGGTTTGCTTGTGGCACGTTACATACTCTATAGACTATGATACTCCACCGACATCAATTACTCCCATCCTTAGGACCTCTTTCTTTTTGATTGATATTACATTCCTGGGACTGTTTCGTTTGTTGATGCTTAGAATCATTTTCTGTTTTCATTCATTTTCGCTTCTTGTCATACACTCTCGTTTCTAGTCTTGTAGCTCATTTTTCGTTTTGCATTCTGATCATCCTAGGATTGTTAGATAAAAACACTCTCTTTGGATTGGCTTGACTTGTGATTTCTTGATTGCATCTCAATTGTTAGCAACATCCCAAGTGGATTGACACCTTAAGTATTACAACTGCATAAGGTTAATTGAACCTGCTAGGATAGACACACAAAAATCCTAGTATCAGTTTACTTAATTTTCTCTCACTCACAAGTGCCTTTTGAGATTTTGCTTTACGACTTTACAACTTCTTCTTTTTTAATTCAATTGACCTAACGACATTCTTTGCTTTATGAAGCCATGAACAATACTAGTAAGTAGAATATGCTAGTTTGCTAATTGATAACAAAAAGTTCAAGAATAATTCTTTCAGCAAAGCTTAACGAAACAACAATTTCAGAGAGCAACAATAAAAGCTTAAACTCATAATAAAAGCATCTAACGAGATGCTTCATCCATCTGTCTTAAGAATTGATGAAGAAACCTGGTCTTCTCCAAGTGAAAGTTTAATTCCCTAGACTGCAAAGCTTTCAACTGCTCCTCAAATATATTCTTATCCTCTAAAGAAAGCCTACTTACACCTTTTTCAGCACCAAGTTCATCCATACCAAAACCCACTAAAGCTTCAACAAGAGAAGAAGACTCAACATCCGTTGACTTGCCATTCTTGGATTTCTTCCCATTGGACTTAACAGCTGATTCAGGAGCTCCTTAAACAAGCTTAGACAAGTCAAAGGCCTTGTGATCACGAGCTTTGACATATGTCGGATCATCACCTTGTTAAACAAGCATCTCATTATCTTCACTCCATAGACGTTGGAAGTATGGTTTCCTCTCCACTGACACGACCTTGACCCTCTTCATAGACAATCCTCCTTTGTCTGAATCTTGGGAGCAGGAACGCTTTCTCACGGACGATCCGTTTACAGGGCGTTTGATTGTCACAAGCTCCACGGATTCATACACGGAAGCACCTTCTTCGGATCCAGATTAAGAGCAAGATTTAGCGAGAGTCACAACCTTCTCAGGTTCAGATTCAGAATCACTTTCGAAATCCTACTCTGTTGTGGTAGCGACAGAAGTCTTCGTCACAACCTTCTCGGGTTCAGATTTATAATCACATTCAGAATACTTCTCTGTTGTGGCGGCGAGAGAAGGCTACGTCACAACCTTCTCGGGTTCAGATTCGGAATCACTTTTCGAATTCTTCTCTGTTGCGGCGGCAACAGCAGGCTTTGTCACAACCTTCTTGTGTTCAGATTCAGAATCACTTTTTGAATCCTTCTCCGTTGTGGCGGCGATAGAAGGCTACGTCACAACCCTCTCTCCTTCTCCTTTGTGGCGGTGACAGAAGGCTTCGTCACAACCTTCTCAGGTTTAGATTAGGAATCACATTCGGAATCCTTCTACTTTGTGGCGACGAGAGAAGGCTTCGTCACAACCTTCTCGGGTTCAGATTCAGAATCACTTTCGGAATCCTTCTCCGTTGCGGCTGCAAGAGCAAACTTTCTCACAACCTTCTCGGGTTCAGATTCGGAATCACTTTCGGAATTCTTCTCTGTTGTAGCACCGACAGAAGACTTCGTCACAACCCTCTCATCCTTCTCCTTTGTGGCGGTGATAGAAGGCTTCGTCACAACCATCTTGGATCCCAATTCGGAATCAATTTCAGAATCCGATCCCGATTTGGAATCGGAAATTTGCTTCTCTGTTGCGGTGACCAGAGCAGGCTTCATCACGGCTGATGGTTCTTTAGAAAACACTTCATTCTCTTCCTCCAACGAAGAAACTTCTTCGCCGTGTTCAAAAACCTTCGGCGGTTTATCTTCTCGTTTCCTTGACATCGTGCGATTAAGTGTTTACGCGACTATCTCTCTCTCACAAGTGCTTTTAGAGATTTTGCTTTACGGCTTTACAACTTCTTCTTTTTTAATTCAACTGACCTAACGTCATTGTTTTCTTTATGAAGCCATGAGCAATACTAGTATGTAGAATATGCTAGTTTGCTAATTGATAACAAAAAGTTCAAGAATAATTCATTCAGCAAACCAAGTTCATCCATACCAAAACCCACTAAGGCTTCAACAAGAGAAGAAGACTCAACATCCGTTGACTTTCCATTCTTGGATTTCTTCCCATTGGACTTAACAGCTGATTCAGGAGCTCCTTAAACAAGCTTAGACAAGTCAAAGGCCTTGTGATCACGAGCTTTGACATATGTCGGATCATCACCTTGTAAAACAAGAATCTCATCATCTTCAGTCCATAGACGTTGGAAGTATGGTTTCCTCTCCACTGACACGACCTTAACCCTCTTCATAGACACTCCTCCTTTGTCTGACTCAGGGGAGTGGGAGCGCTTTCTCACAGAGGATTCATTTATAGGGCGCTTGGTTGTCACAAGCTCCACGAATTTATACTCGGAAGCACCTTCTTCAGATCTAGATTAAGTGCCAGATTCGGAATCCTTTTCCGTTGTGGCAGCAAGAGTCACAACCTTCTGGGGTTCAGATTCAGAATAACTTTCGGGATCCTTCTCCGTTGTAGCGGCGAGAGAAGGCTTCATCACAACCTTCTCGGATTCATATTGAGAATCACTTTTGGAATCCTTCTCTTTTGTGGCGGCGAGAGAAGGCTTCATCACAACCTTCTCGGGTTTAGATTCATAACAAATAGTTCAAGAATAATTCTTTCAGCAAAGCTTAACGAAACAACAATTTCAGAGAGCAACAATAAAAGCTTAAACTCATAATAAAAGCATCTAACGAGATGCTTCATCCATCTGTCTTAAGAGTTGATGAAGAAACCTGGTCTTCTCCAAGTGAAAGTTTAATTCCCTAGACTGCAAAGCTTTCAACTGCTCCTCAAATATATTCTTATCCTCTAAAGAAAACCTACTTACACCTTTTTCAGCACCAAGTTCATCCATACCAAAACCCACTAAAGCTTCAACAAGAGAAGAAGACTCAACATCCGTTGACTTGCCATTCTTGGATTTCTTCCCATTGGACTTAACAGCTGATTCAGGAGCTCCTTAAACAAGCTTAGACAAGTCAAAGGCCTTGTGATCACGAGCTTTGACATATGTCGGATCATCACCTTGTTAAACAAGCATCTCATTATCTTCACTCCATAAACGTTGGAAGTATGGTTTCCTCTCCACTGACACGACCTTGACCCTCTTCATAGACAATCCTCCTTTGTCTGAATCTTGGGAGCAGGAACGCTTTCTCACGGAGGATCCGTTTACAGGGCGTTTGATTGTCACAAGCTCCACGGATTCATACACGGAAGCACCTTCTTCGGATCCAGATTAAGAGCCAGATTTAGCGAGAGTCACAACCTTCTCAGGTTCAGATTCAGAATCACTTTCGAAATCCTACTCTGTTGTGGTAGCGACAGAAGTCTTCGTCACAACCTTCTCGGGTTCAGATTTAGAATCACATTCAGAATACTTCTCTGTTGTGGCGGCGAGAGAAGGCTACGTCACAACCTTCTCGGGTTCAGATTCGGAATCACTTTTCGAATTCTTCTCTGTTGCGGCGGCAACAGCAGGCTTTGTCACAACCTTCTTGTGTTCAGATTCGGAATCACTTTTTGAATCCTTCTCCGTTGTGGCGGCGATAGAAGGCTACGTCACAACCCTCTCTCCTTCTCCTTTGTGGCGGTGACAGAAGGCTTCGTCACAACCTTCTCAGGTTTAGATTAGGAATCACATTCGGAATCCTTCTCCTTTGTGGCGACGAGAGAAGGCTTCGTCACAACCTTCTCGGGTTCAGATTCAGAATCACTTTCGGAATCCTTCTCTGTTGCGGCTGCAAGAGCAAACTTTCTCACAACCTTCTCGGGTTCAGATTCGGAATCACTTTCGGAATTCTTCTCTGTTGTAGCACCGACAGAAGACTTCGTCACAACCCTCTCATCCTTCTCCTTTGTGGCGGTGATAGAAGGCTTCGTCACAACCATCTCGGATCCCAATTCGGAATCAATTTCAGAATCCGATCCCGATTTGGAATCGGAAATTTGCTTCTCTGTTGCGGTGACCAGAGCAGGCTTCATCACGGCTGATGGTTCTTTAGAAAACACTTCATTCTCTTCCTCCAACGAAGAAACTTCTTCGCCGTGTTCAAAAACCTTCGGCGGTTTATCTTCTCGTTTCCTTGACATCGTGCGATTAAGTGTTTACGCGACTATCTCTCTCTCACAAGTGCTTTTAGAGATTTTGCTTTACGGCTTTACAACTTCTTCTTTTTTAATTCAACTGACCTAACGACATTGTTTTCTTTATGAAGCCATGAGCAATACTAGTATGTAGAATATGCTAGTTTGCTAATTGATAACAAAAAGTTCAAGAATAATTCATTCAGCAAACCAAGTTCATCCATACCAAAACCCACTAAGGCTTCAACAAGAGAAGAAGACTCAACATCCGTTGACTTTCCATTCTTGGATTTCTTCCCATTGGACTTAACAGCTGATTCAGGAGCTCCTTAAACAAGCTTAGACAAGTCAAAGGCCTTGTGATCACGAGCTTTGACATATGTCGGATCATCACCTTGTAAAACAAGAATCTCATCATCTTCAGTCCATAGACGTTGGAAGTATGGTTTCCTCTCCACTGACACGACCTTAACCCTGTTCATAGACACTCCTCCTTTGTCTGACTCAGGGGAGTGGGAGCGCTTTCTCACAGAGGATTCATTTATAGGGCGCTTGGTTGTCACAAGCTCCACGAATTTATACTCGGAATCACCTTCTTCAGATCTAGATTAAGTGCCAGATTCGGAATCCTTTGCCGTTGTGGCAGCGAGAGTCA